>NW_010136531.1:0-17301 GCF_000699245.1 Pterocles gutturalis | reverse complement strand
GCTCTTCCTAACTTCTGTCTCTCGTCGCTCTTGGCCACGTCTGCCTCCACACTGAGCTCGTCAGCCAGGGAAGGGAGGAGAAGGGAAGGAAGGGAGGAAGACAAGGAGATGTGAGATGTGCTTATTTGAGTGGCATGGAGATTTATGGTCTTCCTGGCACCTTCTGAGAGGTGCAGCTGGCACAGACAAGCTTCGCTCCATCTTCAGCTGGAGATGGCAGGTGGCCAGAGGAGGAGTGTAGGGTGGTGAAGGTGGAGGAAGAAGGAGATGTACTTGCTGAGCCAAGTGTGGAGAGTGGGGAACAGGGTAGGGGGGCTGGTGTGCCCCTTTGAAACCATGATACCCAGATGAAGTTGACTGCATCCTCTTCAGCAAAGCAACTCGCTCAGCATCTGCATGGGGAGTGATGGTGCAGGTCACTCTTTTGTTGAGAGACGGATTTGTAGTGCCTGGTTTTTGTGTGGCTGGTTGCTCTCCGTCATCCCCATGGCTCACAAGGGATGAGAGGCTGAGCCAGGGCAGCTTCCCTGGGACTCTTCTGAGGTGTGACAGCTCTAGGATGAGCTCTGGCTGTGCTTTCAGCATAGCTAATGCCTTGTTTATACGTGGGACCAGAGGACCTTCACGGAGCCCTCAATGTATTTGCCTCCTGCTGCGTGTCCCTTTTCTCCCTCCTCTACCTCAATTCATGTCCTCTCTCATGTGTGCTTTCCTGTGGAAAAACATTGTACATCAGTCAGAACTGAGATATCTTTACTGTGCTTATGACCCTACTAGGTGGTTGCTATGCAAATATTCATGCATCAAATATCACAATAACTTTGTGGAGCTGATATTCTGTAACAGCAAAGAAAGGCACGAGAACAGACAGATGAGTTCTTCACACCAAAATAACAGCAACAACAGCAACAAAAAAAAAAAACTAGGAAGCTGGGATGATTTTGACTATCCAGCATATGTGAATCTCAATCTCAAGTTTTTGAAAGCCTACCAAAGTCAATGGATCTTTTGACTGGTGGAAGATTTACACTTCAGGCTGTCTCCAAAATTTGTAATGTTTTCAAGGGAAGAATTTTGGTTCTTCTTTATCTGTATCCAAGCTGTGGGTCAGACTAAACCTCAAGTGTAGATCTTAGACTAAAATCAAGTCCGAAACATACAGCACAGTAGATGCCCCACAGAGATCTCTTATTTTCAATACAGAAATATTTTTTACCAAGATAACGTACTGAGCCATAATTATCTTCATCAAGTAAGACTCCCACTGAAAGCCTCAGCATTTTGTGCCTAACCTCAGTGTGCAAAATGATAGGTGTTGCTATTTTTTTTTTTTTTTTGTAACTTTAGAGCATGAACCACTGAGGAGGAGCTGACTGCATTAGAAAGGATTTCCCAGCATGCTCAGATGGCACCTGTTTCTTTACAAGGTGATCTGCAAAATAGCTGTATCTCCTAAGTCACTGTTGGGTGCCTGATGGGATAATATCAGAGTAGGTTTATCCTCCCAGGCAGCTGACAACTCCTACCCTGTGATTAGTGCCACATCTGCGTGACTCTGATATGTCTAATAGAACAACAAGCAAGGTAATAAGGAGTAGATGAAAGGAAGAGAAGACTACAAGATCTTGGTTTGGCAGAAAACTTATTCTCTTTATTATGCTTGCTTTCAAACAGAATGTTTTAGGAACTTTTATCTTTCAATCCAAGTTAGGTATTAAAAGGACACCTGTATTAACACTACCTATAAAACCTGTATCAGAGTCATGATTTGCACTTGAATTTTCTGTTGAAACTAAAATTTTTGACTAGAGCATCTTGAAACCTCCAACAAGCCTCAAGGCTAGGGGTGCTTTCCTGGGCCTGTAAAAGTCTGGGATGCTGTTGGAACCCAGGGTGAGTGGTTTGGGAGAGGAGGTGGGAGATCTCCAATTTACAGCAGTTATTTCTCAGGCAGAACCTCATGCAGGGGTCCCCTCCCTCCCCCTTCCAAGTGACTGCCTGAGCTACGAAGGGCTTCTCGATGCCATCTCCCAGAAACAACACAGAGGAGGTGTCCTTGCCTCTAGTTTCCAGCCTCTGCTGCGAGGTAAGAGTGTTCAGCTCTCATTTTGGAGTTTGACTTCTGGAAATGGAGTGGAAGGGGAGACCTTCCTGCTCAGGCTTTGGGCTCGACCTAAGGGCAGATGGGACATCAGCCACTCCTCTGCATGGTCTTGTGGGTCAGCAGGTTGTGTAAACTTAATCTGTACTTACTGTTATTGTTTGCCTTTGTTTTTTCTCCACTATTATAAAAGGGATGTTTCTGAGTCATTAGTTCATCAACTAACTGTATAAAACTTTAGATCACAAAAAGTCCTTTCTGGAAACAGAACTGAGCCCTTCTGAATTCAGCTTATTATTAGGTTGACAATGCCACAATTTAGCACCTATGCTAATACCCATTTCAAGAAATCCTCATGTGCTGTTAGGGAACTAAAACCATATCCAAGACATCGAAATGTTTATAGGCACAGTTAAAAAACTCAGTGTGTTGCAAAAGGTACAGTATTATCAAGTTGGCAGGCAGCTCTCTCGGGAGTGCTGAATTTCAAACTAGTCTACTCTGTTTTGCTTTTTACAGTGTGCTTCTGGGATTCAATCCACATGCATGCTAATGGAAGAAAATAGATCAACAACCCCAAATTTGGCTTCTCTCTGTAAGTTTCCCTGACATCCTCAGGGAAGGCAGCATTTCAGAGATGGTTGTCAGAGGTACTGAGCTGTACAGCTTCTGTTTTATTGCCTGTTTTCCACCCGGGTTATGGTGCTTAACTGGTGAGATGAACTATGTACTGCTCTGTGAACCGAACAGGCATCTTTTGCATATTCCTGTTGCGTGTGTTATTCAGTGTGATTTTAAGCATTTGTCACTGACGTTCAGAGAAGAAAGTGGCAGTGAGCCTGGTGGCATTTTGGTGATGATTAACATCTCTCTGGTCTGATTCTGGACACTGTAATCATACCTCAAAAATGAAAACAAACAATATTTAAATAGAGGAATACCAGCCTAACAGTATGTTTTGCATCCCAAAACTAACGAATTACTGTATTCTGAATTGTCTTGAATTTTTGTGTTGGTGAAGTTGCCAGCTTGTGCAAGTGAGTTTAGCGTCACTTCAGCAAACAAATCCAGGCAGGTGAAACCTGTGAGGATCTGCCCCTGCGTGGACAATTAGATAATTGATTTATCCATTAACTTGAGCAGTTATAAAACATGAATAGCAGTAAGTGCATACAGAGCCCTACACTGGGAGAGACAATTTAGCTGTTTGTCTTTTATGGATGTCTGGTGCTTATTTCTGTGATGTTTCTCTTAATGAGACCTATGAATCTTCCCTGTCTGCTTAATTCAGGCTCTGAGATGCTTCTTAGTATATTTATGTCTTGGTTAGAAGAGTCTTTTCTTTCAGACAACAGATTTTCTTGAGACAATTACCTGCTTTTTACCACCATCTCTAAAAGAGAAACAGCAGTTATACCTAACATTGGTGACCTTGTTTATAACTATAGTATAAATATAGATGGAAGATTTTTTTGTTTGTTTGGTTTTTTTTTGGAAAAAGTTGTACTACGTAACTGGAAGTTTATAGAGGGCATTAAGGAAAGAAAATCTCCATGGAATAGCAGGAGAGAAACTTGTGACATTAAAATACTTCTAGCTCAGGATAGCTTCCTAAAGAAAACTGAAAAGTCAGCTGTTAAGCTGACTTACTGAATCTTTACATTTACATTTTCACATTTCACTGAATGGAACATACATCTACATTCTGCCTGTTAGCATCTTGAGCTGAGTCTCAAAAGAAACATCGAGGGCACAGGTGCTCTTATATTTGGCTGCTGATGAACTCAGCTGGGAAAAAAGCCTGATGTGTTATGTACTTGGATTACAGGCAGATTTAGTTTTCCGGTGTACTGGCCCTGAGAGATGTACCTTAGGTCCATGGCTGAACTCCTGCGCACACTAAGTAGATGGTTTGAGGGCTATGGTTCTGATATTTGTCAGAACTCTATAAACATTGTGTGTGCAAGAGAAATACATAGTGCGTTTTTATTTCCTGATACATTTCAGCCTTACCTATCTAAGTCATGATGGAAAGTGCAATCCTCCAGTGTACCCATCTTCAGTACCCAAATGCAAGCATTTTCAGAACAGAACATCTCATCCCGAAAGTGCATAGTTACTATGCAACTGCAGGTAAGAGCATGCAAAAACCTTAGACTTTAAAGAACTTCTTTCTTTTTTGATATATGTATGAGAGGAAATCTGCAGTTCCATGCTGTTCAGCAAGGACTGTATAGTAAGAGACAAATAATGAAAGTCTGCTGAAAACGTAAGGCTGCCTTTTGGCTGCCAAACTGTAAGGGTGACCTCTGACATTGATTAAAAAGCTGAAAGATAATTTCATACTAAACCAAAGTAATGAGTCGTGCTACCACCTATAAAAGTGCACGGTTTTGAATGATATTGTAGAGTTGGAACCTCTTGATAGACGCATGTTTTTCATGTTCCTCAGCAAGGACTGACTTTGGACTTTGAGGGCTAATAGATTATGCAAATATTTCAGTGCCTTTACCTATCCTTTCAAAGTTGCAATTTTCACAGAATCACAGAATAACAGAATGTTAGAGATTGGAAGGGACCTTGAAAGATCATCTAGTCCAATCCCCCTGCCGGAGCAGGAACACCTAGATCAGATCACACAGGATTTTAATTAATAGTAAGGCTTAATTCGGGATAAGTGGCTAAAAAAAAAATAATCTTAATTTTTAGATCAAAGGTCTGATTGATTTTAAAGTCTGCAAGGTTAAAGAAAAATTAAGTTCTTATTGGAATTTTTATTCTCCTGGGACCAAAATTGACTCTTCTAATTTCCGTCAGGAGGAAAAGACTTATTTTGGTTTTTATTTGCTGTTGCATTGGTTTATGACATTTTTTTTCTGGTAACTAGCAGGAAACCATTGTTTTTGGCTGCAGATCCAACATCCTTTCTCACCATCATCTAAGCCTGGAATTTGGCTGCTTAATAATTTGTCTTTGATTGAAATAATAATAACGAAATAATGTAATTGTTCTGCCCATTGCATAGCACACACAGAATTAAAGTAGAACTAAACTGATAGTAGGAGAATAACGCTCAAGCATTCATTTACTTGACAGTGGATGAGATGTAGCTTATCAAGGAACGAAGTGTGCACAACAGAAGCAGATCAGTAGATCAAATCATCTGGTGCGGAGGACTTCAACATTTTCCTACATGTAATTTGGATATTTTACTTCAGAATAGGTTTAGTCTGGTCCTCGATCTAGGTGTCCCTATCATGCATGCCTTGAAACTGTCTGAAGGATCAGTCATGCGTTTGGATCTGTATGTCCCTATTAAATGTGCAGTGGTATTTTTGGCTTAGTTAGAACCTGCTAAAGGAAACCAGTTTGCACACACCACAACTGCTCTGCAAAACAACCTGACACACAGTAAATGGGAACAGTCTGGGAATTTGCTTCAACACTGCTGTAGTGCTTCGGGCCAAAACAACAAAGGGGGTGCAGCCTTAGGGTATCTGTGTCATCTGCACTGGGCTGGCTGATATGCCATGAGCTATGGGAGTTTTGTGTGCTGCAGGGATGGTGACCAGCTGGAATACCCTAGAGCATTGAAAATACCATTAGACACCTACATTTAGACAGACAAATCCCAATCTGGATAGCTGTGTTGGAGAAGATGAATTGTGCTCTGATGTGGCTGAGGCTTTCTGCTGAGAATAAGGTAAGTCTTGTGTGAACAGCTCTGGAGCAGAGAGCTACAGTGGGGATGTTGAGAGCTAGGTTTTACAGAGCACGTCCTTTAATGAACACAGAAATAAGAAACACGAGGAGAAGGGTTGTTACTAAGTTCCTGCTTGTAGTTTGCCCAGGGAGTTGAATAGGAGCAGAAAGCCATGCAGCTAGAGTTGCTTCATGTAAGCAATGAGCAGCACTGCTGGGAGTGGGAAAAAGAAGTGAAGGAGAGGAAATGCAAAAGTAAAGCTGTGGGTTTTTTTATGTTTTGTGCTGGTTTTGTTTTGTTTTGTTTTGTTTTTCTTCCCATTCTTAAACAGATGTTTTGCTTTGAATCTAGGCTTTATTAATGAAAGCAAACAGATTCGTTAACTGATGAGGCTATGCCCCCTTCTCAAAACTGGGCTGTGAATATGGGAGAGGCAGCTCCTCAGGATTTCTCCTTCTGATTTACATCAGAGATTTGAACTTGGGTTCAAATACAGACGTGCTGGTCTCTGACTGTCTTCAGAGTAGTGGCTTTACCTGTACAGCTCAGTGGGCAAACCTGAGACTCGTATATGCCATCTCTTCTGTCAGTACCGTAATTACCAGGGGCTATTCTCACATACTGCAGATTTATGGAAAGTTATGGGTCAGGTAGAGATAAATTTTTCTGGTGAATAAAAAATAATAGTCTCTTCATTAAAACTGTCTTGGACCCATCTGAGTTAAAAAGCACAAAAGATTTAACCGTTGTTGATTCTAGAGCTTTTTGATTGCATACGATGATTTGTGAGGGAAAGGAATCCGACAATGGCAGTTGTTACAAGTGTAAGATCCCATTTGTGCTGGATGCTGTGCAGGGCCGTAGAAGGCTCCACTTCGCACCACTTCAGTTTTTTCTTCTAATATTTCTCATCTTCTTTCAACACATGGAAAACGCCAACAATACAGGTACAGAAATGAAGAAAAATCAAAATGCAAAATGGTAGCCATTGCATTTAGAAATTACATATAAGAAGACGTGTTACAGAAAGCCAGTCTAAAACCATTATCTTCTCCTCAGGGAAAAATTAAATCTGCATGTTCATCTTCTTAACTGAATTTTAATTTGCTTAGAACACCAGTCTTCGTTACACTGGGTAATGTCATCTGGGACTGCATGTTTCTAGGCCTTTAAAACTTTCAGCTCTTGATAAAACTGATTTCAGTGACTGGCTTGTCTGTTTGTTTTCAAAATTCCTTTAATTACCAAGAGATGTTGTTTAAGAGTTCTTTAAGATTTGTCTTAATATCTCCAAGGTCAGATATGATTGTAAAACCTTCAAGAATGCTACGTCGATGCAACTTTTTCGGGGAGTTGTTGGACTCTCATAATTTGGGAAATTTGAGCCACCTGCTTGGATATTGGAAGTTTACTTTAGCGATGCCCTTTTGGAAATTCAGACAGGCAGCTCTTCAGTTGTAGGAGTTGAAAGTATGGAGGACGTGGTGCCCTTGATCTGGTGTACTGTAGTGCTGGTGCCATTGATGATAGGACTTGTACACTCTCTGTGTGAGTGTCTGTGCCATGGGCTTGTGGAAATGTGGGTGTAAGTCTTGTTGATGCTTGGAGCTATAAAAATAAATGGCAGTAATGAAGTTTCACCATTTTCTAGAACCTGAGTAGTGTTTTGGACCTTCAACTAGCCATTTGGGTTCCTTTTTGGGTGCACAGTTCTGAAGGTGCAAAAGCAACGTTGCACCTGTAGGCTTTGGATCCTAGCAGAATCCATGTTTAGATGTTTGGTGTCTTAGTGCAGCACCCATCAAAAGGGGAGATCCCACAAAAGCAATATAGCAGGGTGGGAGTTATGAACAGTAATCATCAGTTGAAAATGTCAGACGATAGGTCTGTGGCCTCCACACATTTGCTCCCCTTCTGTACTGCCTCCGAAAATACAAAAATGGAATAGGACCTGGAGCTTAGCTCCCTTTTCCCACAAGTCCTGTTTGCTCATGCTCTTTTTCCTAGTGAATATTTGATTGTACGGCATTGTTCCTGCCGGCGGGCTGGGGCAGCACTGGCCCGGAGCAGCCTGCTGGCTGTGCCCAGGG
The DNA here is from genome assembly GCF_000699245.1 of Pterocles gutturalis. Classification (NCBI taxonomy): domain Eukaryota; kingdom Metazoa; phylum Chordata; class Aves; order Pterocliformes; family Pteroclidae; genus Pterocles; species Pterocles gutturalis. The sequence continues at coordinate 9,407 of NW_010136531.1, read as the reverse complement.
CACTTTGCAGATGGCTGGCCTGGGATCTGGCTGATGCAAGCTCTGGTCCCTCTGGGCAGAGACAGCAGTTTTATTTCTGCTCCCCATTCATCTCACCTGAGTTTCTTAACCAGCAGGCCTTGAAGAAGAAAAAAGAGCAGAGATTCCAGATGTGCTTTGTGCATGTTAGTACACCTTGCCTGTGCTTTATGGCTGTTGGTAATGTTGGCAGAGCCGGGACACGATCAGGCATGAATGGCAGCTCAGTGAAACCTCAAGGATCTCACCCAGAGTCAGGCTCCTGCAGTGGCAGCCTGTTAGTACAGTACCTACAGCTCCTCTTGAACCATGGCATACTTGTTAGTGTGGATATCTGTTTTGAAAATGCTTATCAAAATTCTTTCCATCAGTTCTGTTTTGAAATTATTTCCATGAAAATGTAGACTGTGTCTTATTGCTTTCATTCCTGACACAGCTGAATGTCTCCTATTTGGAGTGAAATGGATAAAAAAAAGTAGATTAATATAAGAAAAGGGATATATAGAAATACATAAAAATAAACATATCTAAAGCACTACATACATACATTTGTACATAAATTATATGTAACATAAATAATGACTAAATATTGGGGGCCGAGGTTGGTTTTTTTTTTGAGAGAACACCTGCACTGTCTGAGACTTGTCATGTGACTGAAGTGACTCTTCTAAGAACTTTCCTAGCCTCCTTCAGTAAATAACAACATGCATAAGAAATATTTTTTTTTCTGTTGCTGAAATAAATGTAGGCAGTATTAGCTTTATGTACATTGAGAAGCCTTGAGGTCTTCTGTAGATATTTCAGTAATGCCTATTTTCTCTTCATCAGGATTTTATGATCAGTCAAAAACCTGGTGTCCTACTGCCAAGCGGCATTAATTGGGGAAACAAAAATCTATTTTCAGTATATAAGTATCAGAAATATGAAAATGTGATCTCTAGATCATGTTTTTTTATGCTCCTAATAATTCTTGTGTGATTCAATGCATTTTATCTGTCCTGTTGCCCTCTAAGCCTCAGTTTGCAGATCCAAATGTATTATTTACATACACAGTATGTCAGTTCAAAATGTCTGAAACTTGGTTTCTTTGTCTTTTTATTCCTGGATGCTCAGACTGTGCTTTAGTGCTGTTTTTAAACTCTCTCTGGAAATGATCTTAAAAAGAGAATTGGGATACTTGTGCGTGGAAAAAAGCACCACTGTGGGACTTCTGTGAAATTCATAAATTGGTGACAGAACCCAGTTATCTGTTCACATTATTATCTGTAAAAACCTTTCAAATGAGTTTTAAATAAAAGTGCATAAATACTAATGTAGATATGGCTTTTGCAACAGTCAGGAATACAAAACTGATGAGTGGGACTCATTATAAAAAAAATGGGACAGCACCATATTAACCAATGTATTAAACTGTAAAAAATTTATCAACCTTTTAAAGCAGTTTGTGTACTTTATGTCAAATAACAAAGTTATGGCCCAAAATTTTCCATCTACATCTCTAAAACTGTGTGTTTAACTTTCCCTTCCTTTTTTTTTTAACCAATGTGACCTGGAGGTATCTTGCAGTGGAAATAAAAATATTGAAAAAGGGAAGACTTAAGAGTACAACGTAGATCCTTGGAGACTGAAGTAATACCATTAGTGGACAAGCTGAAACAAAAAAACAGCTCCAATTTAGACATGCAGCCTGGTGAAATCCATTTACATTATAAAATATTTGTCAAAGTGCATATTTTTTTAAATAGGAAAAATCCCTCACTAGAAATAAAAGCAAAAAAGTCTAAATTTTTTAGGTCACTAAAGAATATGGTTAGAAAGAAAAAATAAAAGCCCCTCAAGTTTAGTGCCAGCATCTGAACTAAATCCTCTTACTTTTCCTCCCTGCAGAAAAGCTGATATTTCTGTAGCTTTTATGTGGAGGAACAGTCCTGTCAGGTGGCCAGTTTATTAAAGTCAAGTGTGTGAGCTCCCTGGAGGAGGTGTCCTGCACTGGCCGTCTGTGGGGCAGTTGCTCAAGGCCAGGCATGGTTTAACGCATTTTGAGGGTATGAAGGCTGCAGTGGTGATGGGAACCAGACTTCACTCTGAGAGGGACAGTAATGAGAAGATCACCAAAACAACGCAAAGATCTTGTACTTGAAAGCTGTTCTTTGGCATAGGCTGACTTTCCACATGCACTTTTTGTTAGCTATGCATTGACCTTGAGATGTGATATAGACTGGGCATGGGGGGAGACGGACCTTTATTGCTTTAACCTGCCTTATGTATTTCCTTCTGTATCTAACAACTCCTTCTCTGATCACCAGCAAGAACCAAGAAAAACCTTTATTAGCTTTGTAGGTTCCTAGAACCAAGCTTTTAAAAGCCATCTCTGAAGTAGGAGATAGATAAATTCATGTTTATATATACAGTACAAATAGTACCATGGGAAAAAGGAAGCCTTGTAAGCTGGAATTTTCAGTGTTAAGGTGTGAAGGTAACTAGGCTTTAGATACACCTGTGCTTGCAAAACCTTGTGTATCCTGATAATGTAAACAACAAGAGCTGAGAAGTTCAGAGGAAAAGTGTTTCTGTGTAAATTATAAGCCTGTGTGAGAGAGAGACCATGACATGCCAAATAACAGACTTGTTGGCACAGACTTGCTAGCAATAGCATTGTGTGGAAATCGGGAAATATTTTTTCAACTGAAAGATAAAACACTCTCTTTCTAATGAGGAAGCCTCTTTTCTTCACGTCCTACAGGTCATCAGTGGTTCTTAGGCAATATTAATTTTTTCCTGATTCTGTGACCGAGGGAATAAGTACTCTGAAGGTCTCATTTGTTGTCTCTGGCCCAGGATATTTTTGCACAATGGAGAGAGGAGGGGTGAGACAGGAAGAGATGACTTCACATCTGAATGAGACATTTTCCCTTTATGATTCCCAGAAATGAAACCCCTCTGAGCAGTTGCAGCTCCAGATGCAGTTGACTAGACTCCCAAGAACAGCTGCAGGAACCAGGAGATCTCTGAGCTGGAGGTTGTCTCTTCTCTACAGACTTTCCAGTTCATTACTGGAAACTACATAAAGAGGAGAACTTAACCCTTTGGTTTTGCCAGTTTGATGAGAAGGCTAGCAAGTAATCTTGTCTTTTTTATTTTTTTTTTCACTCTTTTTTTGCATAACAGGAGGACCTCTGGCTGATGATGACTGATGACTCTGCATCAGCATGCTGTAAGCTCAGTGGGTAAGCTTCAGCTAGGGCTGAGGGCTAGGAGTGAAAACATGATGGTGAAATTAAACTGATCAAGGGAGAGTAACTGTGGAAGGGTTTTCTGGAGAAATGTGGAAGCTTTCTTCTAGGGCTTGAGTATGGGCATGAAGAGTGAGCAAGATAAGTAAATTGATAATGCTAAGGATTTTCTTTTTAAAATGCTTTTGACCCTACATAAATGTAAGTAACAACAGGCTTCTTGTTTTTTCATCAAAAATCTGATTCAGTTAGCTGTTTCTTCTGTTTTGAGACTGCCTTTTCCATCCCAGACACTTAAGTATGAACAGCTAGTTCATACTGCATTCATCGATTCTTCAGCAGATAAATTGAAATGGGTATGTCTCTTCATGCTGTCATTATTCAGCAATATGACACCATTGAGAGTCATTTTTACCTCAGGCGAAGGAATGGAGTATACTGAAAAGCCACCTATTAGCCTGTCATCATCCATAACTTCTGATGCTTATTGCTCACTCACATGCTTTATTCAGACCATGAATTATATGTGTTTTTCTGATTTCTGCAGTAATGTTAGCTCTTTTAATGAAGTTCAGACCTGCTCTATTGCTTATTCAAAATCGTTGATACACTTTCAGAACCATGATGGCCTCATGCTTTCAACCTAGCCTGGTTAGCATACAAGAAACTAGTGAAATAGACTTTAAATTCCTCAGAAAGTTACATCGAGCGTATGGAAGAGCAATAACTGTGTAGAGCTGTTAACGATTCACTACTCTGTTCTGCTCAGACCATGGGTATACTCAGACTTTCCCTGTGTGGGAAACTACTTAGACCAAAGCTGCATTAGGAAGTGATACGAGAGTGGAACATTCATAAACTAGGGGAAGAAAATAAAAAGCATTTGTTAATATATTGGCACAGTCAAGCTTAGGAAACCCAAGCTTAATCTGAATTGTTGGTCAAGATAAATAAGTAGCGTTCCCATAGGTAATTATCCTATTTCAAAACTGGGCAATATAGAACTTAATTACTTTTAAGGCAGGGAAAAATCACCTCTTTGGTTTTTAGTACATATTTATTATTACTGGCCACTGTAATCACTATAAATGACACAAGTTTCCTGACTAAATGATGTTTGAATTAAACTCTATGATTTGCCTGCAACAGCCTGTCAAATCTAAAGGTGCAGGTGATTGCCAGCAATAGTCTGACATTTGGTTTTCACATTGAACAACGCTGGGCAGCGAGAAGTGGTAGAAATGCAAACAGTGACCAAATAGTGTGATGATGAGAGATACTGTTCAATCCCAGCTCTGTGTCCATACAGACAAACAACAGCTCCAACAGCTCTAGCACGTGAAGCATGAAGAAATTCCAGTTTATTAATATCGAGTCTGTGGATAAGAAGTGTGGGGGAAATATCCATAAGTATAATGTGCACATTGTGTTACAGTCTTCCAGGTAGTGTGTATGTATTTAAAATAACATTTTGTTACATCTGTATGGTGGTTCTCCATCTGCTGTGACAGGGTTAATTAGGCTGGAAGTCCAGACCACTTGAACATATCACATGCATAACTTGTGGTAAAAGAGGTGCAACTGACAGTAAAAGTAGCCCACCAGTTTTGTTTATGATAAAATTTAGAACGTTATCAGCAGTAGGAAGGACGACATCAAGCAGAATGACTACATCACCAGCAAATGCTTGTGCCGGAAAATATAAACACTTGAACAGTCTCCTTTCACACTCACTTGTCATAAAAAGGTAATGGTGACGTTATCTCTGAGTTAATCTGGTTCAAAACAGCTTCTCTGAATCTCTTTGAAGCTGTTCATGGACTCTTTGGCAGGTTGAAAAATACTACTCTGTAGCAAAGTTGTCTTGGTCTCAAAGCACTTCGGCTCCTGTGGGAAACACAAATTCTCATTTTTGCAACTGTGGATGATGAAGTTCTGCTCCCCACTCCTCAGGCGTGGAGGAGTGCAAAGAACCTTTTGCAAGGGCCCGCTCCACTGAGATGCAATAAACTGAACAAATCCTCTCCTGCATGTGATGACAGGGAAAGCTGAACTGATATACTTTTCTAGGAGGTACTCAGTAGATAAACTTGGAAGATGTAGTTTAATAAACAGAACATCTTCAATCATTTTGATGATTTTACTGAAAACTTATAGGAAATGTGAGGCAGTAGGACCAAAGGTGTATATAGGTGTCACTGAATGTATATTTTAGTGTATCTTACTATACATTGAGTGTATATCTTACATTATCTTTTATAATACAAAGTCTGAATTTTGAAATGATTCCTTCTACAGCACTGTTTTTATCTGCTTGTGAGTCAGAGGCTCCCTGACATCACAGACCTTGATTTGATGTAAAAAATCTCATCTGACAAAACTATGAATATGTAGCCTTGAGAAATGTGCAAATAGATCATGGTAGTTTAGGATAAGTACTTTATGACAAGTGGAATTTGTAGAGGTAGCAAATGTAACAGGAAGCTTGGCTGGAGCTTTTTTCATCTTGGGAACCAAGCAGTATGAAGGCATTGGGCTACTGGTGTCACTGAGCTGTGGAGGAGGAGGAGAGAGAAAAGACTAAGGAGACCTTATCTTGAGCCTGATATAACATCTTGTCTACTGACATAGCTGAGCCAGTAGCTCTTTGGTTGTTGCGGTCTGTCCCAGACCACATAATAATTTTGATTCCTGAAAAAGTTTCAGGGAAATTATGCAGTCTGCTGTTCGATTTATGAATTCCATTATTCCTGTCACAGTATGCTGATTTAGTAAAACTCTAATTGTAGTCAAACCTCTGTAGTGACTAGACTAGATTTTTTTTTTTATTTTTCTCTATGATAGATGAGGAATACCTGACTCAAAAAAATGCTCCATTGGTATTTTCACAGTTCTTATTAATGAAAAGTTAACATGACAGTCCCACACATTTAATGTGACTCCTTTCCTTACATAAAATGGCTGAATTCATTTTAAGAGTTGAAGGACACTTGGAAGGCAACTTATTTTTATACAATGTAGAAGTTTTAATTTTTTGGTTTCTATTCTATTACCCAACAATATGTTTAAAGATTGTTAGTTTAAAAATATGTTTTAAAATTCCTAGTCATCACAAATAAAGAAACCAGTGTTGTTCTCAAAGGTGTCTATTACGGAATAGTTAACCAGTAGAAAAAGAAAAAAAAGATTTAATTTATTTTCAAGTGAAATCAAAAGTATAGAGCAGCCTGGCATACAAAAATTTAGGTCTATTAACAACTCTGTTGGGCACCATGAAGTATCGTATTTTTGGTAACAATGACAAAAAGAAAAACTGATGCAAGTTTATGTCAAATGCTCTCTGGAAATTGCTAAATTGCTTTTCCCCTCTCAAAGACATAAGCTTAAGACCTCATATCTGTATAAAATCTTGAAACAATCAATCAAGGAAACAGCATCTAATTTCAGAAAACATGATTTCAAAATAAATTTGTCATGCTTGTATATGGATTTAGTGCCTTCCTTGTTTTGACATTTCTCATTTACTAAACGTAGGAACGCTACTATAATTTCTCTATGCTGTGTCACAAATTAGAAAGCTGGAATGCAACAAGTTTCTTCTTTCTATTTGAATTTGTCCTGGACACGGAATTATTTGGTCACTTTTTTTCTCCGATACATTTCTTTTGTGATGTCTTAGAAATTATGCTGTCTGATTTCCATATGAAAATTGTTTTGAAGCCCAGTTCCCATCACAAAAAGTCCCCATGAATGTCTTTGATAACATTATTGGTTTCTAAGACCTGCTTGCTGAGCAGAAATACACTGATGGTCTTTCTAATGTTAAATTTCACAAAGGACAGGATGGGATTTTGAGGCAGCTCTCTGTTGCAGTTGCTACCTTCAAAGGCATTCTGGTTTATGACCCTTTAAAAAAGTACTTCTTTGGGTGAAGTTGTTTTATAACACAAATGTATACAGTGAACTGGATACCAGCTGCTTTGAAGGAGATGTGTAACATTGTCATACATGTAAGCAATAGGTCAGGGGTCATCTTTTTCCCAGAAAAGCTCATCTTCTGTTCACTAATCAGCACAGAGACTTACTGTAGGACTTTGAAATGGTGAAAAATACTGATGTTGAATAGTGTGTCTGTTTTATACGGCTTAAGCTTTAAAAATTTTTCTAACATGGGTCTCTAATGCCAGGCAATGAGGTGTTCAGGTTTTTTTCCTTCAAAGGTGCGTGGACATTGTTTGTTCCAACAGATTTTAGTATGAGTTAAAATATGTATACTTCTGCCTAGAAAGTTGTTTGATGGCTGTGAACTATATTGCAATGCCTATGAGTTGTATTGAGCTAGTTACTAACCTTCCTCACCCTCAACCAGGAGGTGTGTCTGGCACTACAGTGTGATCAACTACATCACTCATATACAATCTTGGACCTTGGGGAGGGTTTGCTAAAGATGGTTTAGATTTGGCATGGAAGTAACCTAAATCTTTATGAAACTTTGTTCACAACTGTCTGGTTTTTTTTTTTTGATACAAGTTTACAGGCTGAGAAATCCTTTGTTGTTATTGTTATTTATTGTAATTTAGAAATACCTCAAATGAACATTCTTCTTTCTAGGAACACTGTCAGGAATTTTGCACATGTGCTGCTGAAAGTTTTTAAGTCCTCTCTCTGTGGAGGGGTGTGACAACTGGTGGCCAAAAGGATCGAGAAACACTACTACCTCCCAAGCTCTACTTTTCCATCTTCCCTGACTCAGTCCAGTAACAGGCTTTCAAGATGCCATCCAGCTAACACAAGGGAGGGGTTCTGATGGAGCATATACTCAGAAAATTAATAAGGATGGTTTTAGGTTTTATTCTAAGTAACTTTTGCTTAGCTGCCTGGATGAATCAGCTAAATTTCTGAATGAACTGAAACTCTAAGCTATCTGTTTTGGACTCCATCCCAGGCAGACCTATTCAGCCACCCACTTAATTGCTAGTGCATCTTCATCTATGTACCTCTATTGATTTTAATCTCAGATGATTTATACAGCACCATAAACAGGTAACAAGCTGAACCAATGACACTTCACTGGAGATGAAGATACTTGTAAACTATCTTAATCTGTCTAAAATCTGCTCATATATACAAGGCACTTCTTGCTGTGGCTGTGTGCTTGAAGTTTGTACTTACGGCTTCTCAGCTAAACTTTTATTCTCTTTCCCACTACAGGTTTACAGACTGTTTTCCCATATTTTAAAAGTAAAGTACATTTCCATTGGACTCCAAGATACCTCATGGCCTGCTGCCAGATTTCCCTGATATTTGTTTTCCCTTCTAGCCGTTTGTTATTGATACACTATTCCTGAATGTGTGTAGGATTCATTTGTCTTGAATTCAGATGCCAGTGCTATAAAGACCTTTACAAAGTTGTGAGTGATGAGCCATTGTTGGCTTAATTCATAAATACAGGGAGAAATTAAATACTTTCACAGTAAGATTAATTTTGCCTCTTTAGATCTTTACTTTAGGATGGGATAAGTCCTAGACAATGCTTTACCTGGAAAAGGGTCTATTTCTCCCAGAGGTCTCCCAGTAACAGAATTAAGACCGAGAAGGCCTCTTAGGAGGTGACAGCTGCTACTTCCTTGACTCTGCTACCTGAATGTCCAGGAGCAGGATTAGATCTCAACTCAAATGTTTCCATATGAGTCTGTAGCACTCTTTAAAGAGCTATTTAAAACAGCTTTAAACTACTATCTGCAATGATTCTTATGCTTGAGTATTAACATAACTAACACTGCAATCAAAGGAGGGAGATTAACATTGCACAGACGAGCTGTCTGTCCTATAGGTGTCTAAGCAGTCCATTAAAAAAACACTTCATGTTTTGTGATTTTACTGCAAAGTATTATGGGATCTAAAACAAAAGTGCAAATAAGAGAAATCATCCTTGTTAAATGAATTCCATCTTATTTTAATTTTCCACTTCAAGTCACAATTACTATGTATTATTCACAACTTTTCATTTCTCTGGCTGTATTATATTAAAGTAGAACAGATGCTTCGTGCAGACTGTCCAAGACATGGACACAGGCTATCGTTATTTATGTTTTCTGGTTGTCCTTCGCTGTGGGTGAAGGACTCTAGGGTTCGGTATTGGGACCGATGCTATTC
>NW_010136530.1:262-3382 GCF_000699245.1 Pterocles gutturalis | reverse complement strand
GCCCCCCCCCCCCCGCCTCCGCTCCCACCAGCCGCAGCCTTTGGGCCACCCCTGGTACCGCCGGGCAGCAGTGCAGGGCCGCTCCCGGGCATGCCATGTAAACCGGGTGCTGACGCAGCCAAAGTGTACGGTGGCTTCCAGCTGCTGCCGGCTTCTGATGGGCAATTTGCCTTCCTCATCCCCAGCACCGCCTTTGCTCCTGGTGGTGCTGTGCTGCCCCTGTATGGTGGCCCACCCACGGCTGCCACCGCTGCCTCGCCGCCCCGCCCGCCACCCGGCACAGCTGACTCGGTCTGGAGACCCTGGTAAGGGTGGCGGGCACCAGACTGGACTGAGCACCGCAGCCCGTGCTGCTGGCACGGATGTACATAGGTTATATGTTCATATTGGATTGTGCCTTTGTACCATAGCACTCCCTTGACAGTGTTTCGTGTTTTACACGAGATCTCTTTTCTCCCTTCCCTCCCCTTCCTTATGTGACACCAAAGATCGGGGTTTGGTTTTTTTTTTTGAATGCTCTTAAAATAAAAGTGTCCCTTCCATTTTGGAAGGCCTTTGGAGATAAATTGGAGTGCTGGCATGTGTGTATGGGAGGGAGCGCAGCTTGCTCCCTGCTTTTTGTGGATTGTGCTGCTCCAGGGCTGCCCTGTCCTGCTTTCCAGGATGGAGCTGTCACTCATACCCTCTGTCCCCTCTTCCTGCCCCACGACAGATGTAATTACTGCTTCTTGGGAGCAGCTCAACTGACCAGACTTGTTAAAAAGAGCTTACGTTTGCAGAGCTGGGGACTGCGCCGAGGGAGGCCCTCTTCTGCTTGGGCTGAGGGAGTGGAGTAGCCCAGGTAAAGCGTGACAGATTGAGCACAGAGTCTGACAGCCTGGCTCCCGGTTTGGGCTGCCTGGGTGAGCCTCCTGTCCTGGACCTGGAGGGGCCCGCTCCTGGGCCGTGGTGTAAATTGTGAATAACTCCAGTCAGTTGATTTAGAGAGCGGTGCCTGCCAGCTTCTCGCATTACAAAAACAGCGGCTCTCCGCAGGACAAGCCTGACACAAGCGCTGCTGTCTCCTGGCTGACAGGCTGCAGCAGGCACTGGGCACCACCTCCACCTGGACTTAAAAGCACAGAGCTGTTCCCAGCCCTGAGCACCAGCCAGGCTCTGCTGGATGATTAATGTTCTGCATGTGTTTCTGATAGAGTTGGGCATTTCCTCTGCTGTTATATGGAAAACATGTGTCTGGGGGAGTGATGTGGAGCTGTGCGGATTATCTCTCTGTATAACCATGAGTGGCAACTGACCCCTTTGAAATGGGGATGTGCCATTTCCAGGTGAGATGCGAGCTCTCGATACTGGTGAGCGGCAGTCTCTGGTTACAGCATGCATTGCTCTTCTTAAACAAGTCCTAACTCAGAGCGGACAGCTTTAAATCGTGCCAGGATCCACTGGGGATTCCTTCCAAATCCTGCTGCAAAAGCTTGTTGGATTTTGTCTGGATCAGCCAGGTGCTTGACTGTATCCAGGTGCAGGGAAATGAAAGCTGGGGAGAGTGCGAAACCAGACAGATTAAACCTGCTGGGGTTTGTATCCCCCTCAGCTTCCCCCCTTCTCCCTGTATACAAACATCCTCCTGATCTGAAAATGCTTGTTGGGATTAATTCGGGGTGGGGGGGGAGTGTCTAGGATCTCTCTCTGCAGGGTGTACTGATGAGGTCGGGGCCAGTGGCATCTCTTTTAAAAGGGGCTGCAGGTGCAGATCTCCCTGGGTGATGCAGCAGAGCTTGCTCTCCTCTCTCCCAACACCTTGCTGGCCTCTGTCATTGCCACCCTCATGGTGGTATCTTGCAGCCAGGTTTTGTGTGCCAGGCTTGGGGAGCACTGGATTTGCTGTCCCTAGGCAGGTGTGTAGCTGTGTGGGCTAAGCCTGCTGTCCATTCCACCAGCTGTAGTGTCACCTTTCTGCGCTGGAGGTGCTGAGGGCAGGACTGAGCCCACTGTGTTGTGTTCAGAGAAGTGCCCACAGGACCTGTCCATCTGGGAATCGCCTGGTACCAACTCCTGCTGCTGGACAGCCTGTGTGGAGCTGATGGAAGACCAGGAACACCTCACCTGTAAGAGCTGAGGCTGTTCCAGCTTGGCAGAGTTTTCCTTTTCTGATGAAGCTGTTGGTTTGGAAAGTGCATTAGAAAAAGACTGCTGTAGGCTAATGGAGAACACGTAGCAGATCCAGGAGCGAAAGACAAGATGAACCTATTTGCTAATGGAGTTTAAATAGCTTAGTATAAAGCAGATATGCCATGCTCGGACTAGTTTCTCCAAAGCTTTCTGTGTTTATTCTATCACACAGCCTGTTGATGCGAGAGATCTGCTTGAGTTTGTGAGCTTTGAGGGGATCAGAGCAATTCCCAGGAGCCATGCTCTTGATGTCAATTCACTGAGCCCGTGACAAATCGGGATGACAAATGCAGGCTGTGGGTCCATGGATCATTATGTGCAGGAGTTGCCCTTCAGGTGCAGCAAGTGCCTTCAAACTGGTGCTGTGGGATGAGCAGGCAAGGGTGAGGGAGGGATGGGGAGTGCCAGGGAAGGGACGGGGCTGGGCTGCCGGATGGTGGCCTCTCCTTTGGCTGTGACCCTGCATGGGGCTGTGCAGGGCGGGTAGGAAAAGGGACTGGACTTGGTGCTGCTGGGTGGGATGCAGTTCCTGTTGGCTTCCCTGGACACCCTGGGCAGCCCTGCCCACCAGCAGAGAGGACCCCGGGGAGGGCTGGAGTCAGGTCTGCTCCTCTCAGATTATCACTCTTGGCTTTATAAAGCAGTTGGATGCAATCCCGTGCGTTCATTTGCAGCCTGGAGAGCGCTGAGCTGGAGGGAGCGGCAGTCCAGCCCTGCCTGCAGTGCACCTGCATGGGGGTCTGTGGGCAGGGGGCTTTGCCTGCCTCCCCCGGCACCCTGCCGTGCCCCCCACCCACACGGGGCTTACATCCCCCTCTGGCCCTCGCATCCCTGCAGCTCCCTTCCATCGGCTGCTGCCGTCCCGGGAAACCTGTCATTAAAGTCAATTAACTTTTCCCACACTCCTCGGGAGCGGTGCAAAAACCCCTCCTCGCTTCCTCCTTGGCTCTT
>NW_010136530.1:0-231 GCF_000699245.1 Pterocles gutturalis | reverse complement strand
GTGCTACCAGAGGGCACGGGCCCTGCCCCCCCCGCGCATGCCCTGCCTTTGATTCCAGCCAGACAGCCGGAGCTTTATGATTTAAGCCGGGAGAGCCCTCGTACCAAGCCCTGGGCTGCTCTGTGGCCAAGGTGGTTTTTTTAGCAGGCAAGGCTGTTTTCTGGCAGGAAATGAATAGCTCCCAGATGAGCTCAGGAACCTGAGAGGTCGTGAGAAAGGAGCGAACCCCCG
>NW_010136529.1:461-960 GCF_000699245.1 Pterocles gutturalis | reverse complement strand
GTGTGGGGGTCCCAGGGGAGGCCAGTCCCAGCTGCTGAGGGCTCTCAGCACCCCCAGGACCCTGGCAGACACAGACCTGCACTGCTCACATGCTCTTCTCTAGACATGGAAGGATGGTTGGCCACTTGGGAGACTGAGCATTGGGCCAGACGGACCTTTGCTCTGAGGGAGCACTGTTGTCCTCCGGCTCTTTCGGTTTAGTATCTTTTCCCAAGGGAAACAGCTCAAGAATCTCTAAAAATGGTCCAAGGAGAAAGAAAAAAGAAATGCATGGGGAAACCAACAGGTATTGCTCACCTCCAGAAGATCTGCCACCACTGAGCTGAGGAGCACGTCCTGCTTCAGACTGAGGGCTTCTTCTTTGAGCCTCGCTAGTGTCAGAGGTGTGGGGTTCTGCCATCCTGTGGAAACCCAGCTCAACTGGATGAACACAGGAGGCTTTCAAAAACCACACTTCACACCCGCTTTTTCCAAATTTGTTCAGATGGGCAAATGACCG
>NW_010136529.1:0-304 GCF_000699245.1 Pterocles gutturalis | reverse complement strand
AGGGAAAGATGGAGATGAGAAGAAGAAGGGTAGAAGAAGGGAAGGGGAATGGGGAGTGTTGAGTTGGAAGGAACCTACAACGACCATCTAGTCCAACTGCCTGACCACTTCAGGCTGACCAAAAGTCAAAGCATGGTATTAAGAGCTGTCCTGGGTTAAGTAGAGACAGAGCTAACTTTCATCATAATAGCTAGCAAGAGGCTGTGTTTTGGACTTGTGCTCAGAAGAAAGCTGACAAGAAGCGATGTTTTGTGCCGCTGCCGAGGTTGGCAGACCAGGGAGGGAGCACAGCCCCAGTTACTAG
>NW_010136528.1:0-1964 GCF_000699245.1 Pterocles gutturalis | reverse complement strand
CTCCCAGGATGATGGGATGCTCCAGGGTGGATGGGATGCTCCAAGGTGGACAGGACGCTCAAGGTGGATGGGATGCTCCAAGGTGGATGGGACACCCAAGGTGGATGGGATGCTCTGAGGCCAACAGGATGCTTGCCAAAGCTTAATGGGATGTTCCGAGGCCAACGGGATGCTCCAAGGTGAATGTGGATGAGATGCCCTGAGGAGGATGGGATACTCGAGGCCATCAGGATGCTCCAAGGTGGATGCGGATGGGATGCCCCAAGGTAGTTGAGATGCTCGAGGCCAGCAGGATGCTCCAAGGTGGATGTGGATGGGATGCCCTGAGGAGGATGGGATACTCGAGGACAGGAGGATACTCCAAGGTAGATGTGGATGGGATGCTCCAAGGCCATCAGGATGCTCCGAGGGGGATGTGGATGGGGGATGTGGATGGGATGCTCCAAGGCCATCAGGATGCTCCGAGGTGGACATGGATGAGATGCCCTGAGGAGGATGGGATACTCGAGGCCATCAGGATGCTCCAAGGTGGATGCAGATGGGATGCTCCAAAGCAGTTGGGATGCTGGAGGCCACCGGGATGCTCCACGCTGGCAGGATGCTGCCCAGGCGGTGCCACCACCCACAGAAGCCAGGCTGGCCTGCTCCCATCCCTCTCTGTGCACATCCAGCAGCCTGCAGCCCCGCTGCCGGGCAGGACCCAGCGTGCCAGCCGTCCCCAAGGTATATGTACCCACCCAAACGCCCCCCACAATAAACACACTGTGACACCCCACTCTGCCTGCCTCTGCCCCCCGCCACGGCTGGTGTCCCCTGCCCAGGGGTCCCGCTCCGCCCAGCGTCCTGCAGCACCCCTGTCCCTGCACAAGTCCCACTGAGCCCAGGAGGGGGGGAACCCCTTGTTGTAGGGTCCCCCAGGCCCTCCACATGCCTTGCTTCAGCTTTTTTTTTTTTTGCTGCAGCAGCATCCCCGCAGCCACCCGGCTGGTTTTCCAGGGGAGTATTTCCCTGTCCCCCAGGGGTATAAATATGCATGTGAAAAACCACCAATTAAGCTCCCAAATAAAGATCCTCTCAAAGGTAACTGGCACCCCCGGGGCACAGCTGGCTTTTGGGAGCCGAGTTTGACTTCGGTGGCGGCAGGGACTGACCCCAGTTCCCTCCCTGCAACCCCCACAGCCCGGTCTGACCCTGCCCTGGGTGCGAGGGAGGGCAGAGCACCCAGCCCTGGAGCCCAGCCCTAGCTGGGGCCACAGCAGGGCACTGCCACACCTCTGTGCCTCAGTTTCCCTGATTATAAAGCTGGGTGGGAAGCACAGGGAGGAGCTGCAGAGGGGTGCTGGCACCCCAACAGTGGCCGTGACTGGGATGGGGGAACTGGGGTGCCCTGGACCGCTGCTGGGGATGCACGGTCAAGGGGAAGGTGGCCCAGGGAGGTGATGTCAGGTCCACCGCTGAGGACTCTGAGTCTCGCTCTGGTTCTGGAAGGAGGAAGCAGCTTCTATTTTCTCCAGAGCTTCTTGCAGGGATCCACACCCACCGCAGAGCCCCGGCCCCAGTTCAGCAACAAGCCCGAGCGAGTGCTTAAAGTTAAGCCCACATGTAAACCCAGGTGAGGCGTGTCCGGGGGAGAGGATTTTGCAGGGGCTGAGGCTAAACCCTGCTGAATCAACACTCTGGGGTGGTGCCAGCAGATCTGACTCCCTTGGCATGACCCAGCAGCTCTTGCCCAAACCCCATCTCCCTCATCCCCGCTCTCAGTATTTCCCTCACACCCCCAGTACTGCAGTGGGGTGCTTTACACACCCCCTGCTGCACATCACCGGAGCACCACAAAAACTCTCCCCTAAGAAAAAAAAAAAGTCCCCAGCATCACCCAAAGGGTCTTTTGCTCCCTTTCCTGCTTGTTTGCTACTTAAAAAAAAAAAGTTATTAAATTACAAATAATTTAACTTATTTAATTT
>NW_010136527.1:0-845 GCF_000699245.1 Pterocles gutturalis | reverse complement strand
GGTATTGGCAGATGAAAAACTGAACATGAGCCGGCAGTGTGTGCCTGCAGCCCAGAAGGCCAACAGGATCCCGGGTTGCATCAAGAGAAACGTGGCCAGCAGGTCAAGGGGGGTGATTCTGCCCCTCTGCTCTGCTTTTGTGGGACCCCACCTGGAGTACTGTGTCCAGGTCTGGCCCCCCAACACAAGAAGGACATTGAGCTGTTGGAGTGGGTCCAACAGGAGGAGGGCTATGAAGATGATCAGAGAGCTTGAGCACCTCCCCTGTGAGGACAGGCTGAGAGAGTTGGGGTTGTTCAGCCTGGAGAGGAGAAGGCTCCACGGGGACCTTACAGCAGCTTCCAGTCCTGAAGTGGGCTACAGGAGAGATGGGGAGGGACTTTTTACAAGGGCATGAAGTGACAGGATGAGGGGTAATGGATTTAAATTGGATGAGGGGAGATTTAGACTAGATACTAGGAAGATATTCTTTACTATGAGGGTGGTGAGGCAGTGGCCCAGGTTGCCCAGAGGGGCTGTGGATGCCCCATCCCTGGAGGGGTTCAAGGCCAGGCGGGTGGAAGGTGTCCCTGCCCATGGCAGGGGGGTTGGAACTTTATGATCTTCAAAGTCCCTTCCAACCCAAACCATTCTGTGATTCTATGACTTCCAGTGCAGCCAGACCACTCCAAGTACGGCTTCGGGTGCCTGCAGCGTTTGAATCCTCTTCTCCGGCTCCCTCACAGCATCTGCTGGCCTTCACACCTGCCTCCCGCTACACGCAGGGCTGCTGAGCATCCCCCGGTTCGTGGCATTTTGAAAGCTGTCCTTGCCTGGTACCCACAGAAGCGATGTAAAGGCGAGGG
>NW_010136526.1:13222-26018 GCF_000699245.1 Pterocles gutturalis | reverse complement strand
ATATATATGCTGTTACTTGGGGACTGGTGATGGCTTGGATTT
This sequence comes from Pterocles gutturalis, assembly GCF_000699245.1. Taxonomy (NCBI): domain Eukaryota; kingdom Metazoa; phylum Chordata; class Aves; order Pterocliformes; family Pteroclidae; genus Pterocles; species Pterocles gutturalis. The sequence goes on along the minus strand of NW_010136526.1, from coordinate 25,976 downwards.
GGATGTCTCCATGGTTACCTGCTCGTGGTGGGAGCTGGGGGTGAGTGAACTCTGGGTGTTCACCATTCATCGCCCATCTCCCTCTCCCCATCCCCAGGGCTCCGCGCAGCCCTTCTGCCTTCCCAGGCAGGGGAAAGCTGCTCCCAGCTTGTGCAGCAAGAGGGGGAGGAGAAGCCAGGCTCTCCCCGAGAACTCATTATGTGAATCATTTTGTCAGCTCCACATGTGATTAGACACAAATGCAGATCAGCTTCCCCATCCCAAAAGAATAAGACAATCCTGATCGGTGTGGAGACTGAGCCGAACGTCTCCTCCCACCAGCCGGCTAGACAGGAATGAAATATGGAGAGACGGCGTCAGGAGCCGTGCAGACATCCCAGCGCTGAGCTGCTGTCATCTCGGGGGAGCGAGCGGCAGAGGCGCCCACCCGCCGGCAGCTCTCCCCATGCGCTTGCTCGCTCACAGGAGCATCCCTCCGCCGTGTGAAGGCAAGGTGAGCACCCAGAGTGCAGGTTAGCAGCCCAAGGCACTACCTGGAAGGAAAGCCAAAAAACTGTGGAATTGCAAAGCCCAGCTAGGAAGAAGTGAGCATCTTTTACATCCAGGAGCATCCAACTTTGCTCAACCTCAAGCTTTGTGGAAGCACCCGGAGACACCGGGGGCATCACCCAAACCCACCATCTCATCCACAGACACTACCTGAGCTTGATCTATTTTCACCGCTCGCTCGCTAACCTCTTATTCCCATATAGCAGCGCTGTGTAGAGTAACCCCAAGGACCTCTAGCTTTTTAATATTGCTTTCCTTCCACACAGGACAGAAGCCTAACTAGCTTTTCTCCTCCTCTCCCTCTCCTGTACAGCCACAAACACTTCAGATGTGGACTAATTGGAGACAGTTCGGAGGGTGGCAAAGAGAATGTACAAAGGGCAGCAAAACACAACCTGTTGGGGGAAAACACCCTGTTGGGGGAAAAAAGAAAAAGCCCAGAAGAACTGGATTTGTCTAGTCTGGAAATCAGAAGGCAGAAGAGCCATGATAGCAGTCTTCAATTATGTAAAAGGTTGCTACAAAGGGTGTGGGAATAAACTGCACTGCATCCCCACAGGGAACAGGACAAGAAGTAATGGACTGTAAATTGTAGATTAGACACTAGGAAAAAAAAAAAAAAAAAAAAACCTTGGTAGCAAAGATTATTTAAGCTTTGGGAGAGACAGCTGGGGAGATGCTGGGATTTGAGAGCAGAGCAGATAAACCCCATCCATGAGGAATGGTCTGGATAAAGCAGCTCCCACTTTGAGACAGGAAGGGATGGGAGCCCCTTGCAAGGTTTGCTCCTGCCCTGGGGCTGGGTTTCGGGGTGGTGGTTTTTTGAGGGGTTTTTTAGCACTCAGTGGCTGGTTCAAGCTAGCTTTGCACTGGTTTCTGCCAAGCAGGAGTGGACCAGCAGCTTTTTTTGGACCAGTGCAGACCACCCCACGCCTCTACCTCCTGCAGCACCCACGGTGTAGGGGGTAACGCAGCATCCCAGCCTGCCCTCCCCAGTGCACACATCTGTCTGTCCTGTGCACAGGACCCACGGCACATCAGGGACCACCACACAGGTACCACCTCCCCTCCCAGGGCAGCTGCAGCAGGACACCACCCTCCCTCTGCTTCCCAGGAGGGATTCACGGGGCGGTACAGCTCTGCACTCCCTCAGGGCCAGCAGGATCTGCAAAGCTGACCAGGCTGGGTCAGAAAATACAGCTCCTTGTCTTGTTAAACACGTGCCTCATTTTGTGAGTTTCATGCTCATCGCTTTCAAGTTGATCTGTGTATCTTTCTACTAAATAAGCACATGTCCTTTTGTCTTTTTTAGCTCTGTTTAAAATGCACAGGAAGCACAGGCCAGCTGAAAGCATCTTTAAAAACAAAGGACCCATATATATATTTTTAGCAAAACCTCCAACCCAGTAGAGGACAGCTGCTGGAAGGACACATGTGAGCTGTCAAGTTGTCTGCTGGTCCCATCAAGTGGCAAGAACTGGAGAGACCCACCAGAAAGCCACAGACCTCCCTGGGGAGCACGAGATTGCAACTGCCATAGGGAAGAGAACTCAGGCAAGGGTTGCTGTGGGACTTCCATGGCTGGCAAACTCTCAGAAACCCGTGAAACTGCCTTGGGGTGAAGAAAAGCACTTTTCAGTAAATGCCACACGCTCCTGCACGCTGCACCAATGCTCCCGCTAAGGTTTGTTCCCAAGGCCCTGTATATACCAAAGTACACACTTCTATTTAACACCAGGAAAGCTCATGAAGCTTGAAACATCTTTAATGATATTTATTCTCTCGCAACAATATGAACACTGTAACAAGGGCTGAAAGGGGGAAAAAAATGGCCTAAATCTTAGGATGTTTATGTAAAGCGAGACTAAACTTCCCTAAAGTAAGAACTTTTCCAAAAGCAGGCAATCCTCCCTGGGGGAAAAAAAAAAAAAAAAAACCCACAACTTTTCAATAACAAAAACTTCCAAGACTGTACAGCAAAAGAAAAATAACACAGTGCAGTGGGAGGCAGACAAAAGTGTGGACTGCTCCTTTTTGGGACCAAGATTCTGGCCAGCTGAATCACAAGGAAGCTGCACCCTGAATGGGATGATCAAAACACACTAAATTCATCTTCTGTTAAAAAAAAAAATCCCATTCACCCATCAGCTACTGTAGAGTGAGGGAAAAAAAAAAAAAAAAAAAGAGCAAATTCCCCCCTCCCTAGATGCTCTGGCCAATTTTTGTCAATTAGGTTAACGGCCAGAGATGCAGCAGACCCTGTCAGTGGGAAAGCTGAGCCCACAGAGGAGATGCTGCTCCACCTCAGACCCCTAGTTTCTATTCCAGTTACAAAACAAGTGCTGCTCTCAATTTCCCAACTCCCATCTTTTAGCTGAAGCATCTATTTTCCTGGCACTCGTTCTGCTTCAGTACCCAGGGTATAACTACGCCTCTTGTGTTTAAAATGTATCTGCCATCTGGAAAGCGCACTGAGACCCGTACCTTTGCTCTGCTCCTCTCCCACTGCAGGCGCCTGGATTTCAGCACGCAAGCATTTTTATCCATTTATTTTTTTTCACCTTCCCTTACCAGTGTCTGAGCTGTTTGAGTAAAAGCTGAGCCATTTCTCGGGGTCTGTCTCACAGCCCAGTCAACATGAACGGAACCGGTGCCAAAAACCCATTTCGTTCTGATCTGATTGTTTGTTTTCCTGCCTTTCCAGTTTGGGATTTTTGACAGGGAGCCATGTGAAACCAACTGCTCATTGTTTACTGGGAAGCCTGCGGCTGCAGTTTAGTCATTTCACTCAGAAAAAGACCCGAGGATATGATGGAAAGTCAATTAGCTCCTTGCAATAGCCTGTGTTTGGAAAGCTCTTCGGTGTCCGTACGTGGGGGAAAGCCAAGCCAAACAAGTGCCCTGGACCAGACCAAGGATGCTCCCAGTTCCCTCCTCACCTGCTCCTGCAGCAAAGCCCCAGCCAAGGCACCTCCCCAGATCCACCCCTGCTCCATATCCAAAACCTGCTGCTGATGAAGAGGGTTTGGAGAGAAGGGCCAGAGTCCCTGGGCAGGCAGCCCAGCAGCACTGCGCCCATGTCCAGCATCTGGATGGCATCTTCCCACCTCTTCCAAAAAGCACAGTATCCTCCTCATGCTGGGGCAGGATGGGCACATCCTCACCCTAGGGGTGCTACAAGCATTTAAGAGCCAGAGATCAAGTCACCTCCCTGTGACAGTCTAAATATACCGTCCCTGGCTGCGTGGCACTTTTCCCAACAAGCCTTTAATCACACTTTTGATTCCCTGCAAGCTAACTTCTCAGCATCCCCCTGATTGCGGACCAGAACAGGGCATGCTATTGCAAGAGAATAAATCAAAGCTCTCGCCATCACAATTTTGGTCCCTGTTCTCTTCGTTGCATACCACTACGCATCAGCTGCAGACCTCCACCAACAGCTTTGTTGTCTTTCACATTACTAAAAATATTACTAACGAGCACAGAGCCTGAGGTACCTCCAGAAACAAACACCTCCCTAGTGCTTCTCCACTTGCAGTAACACTGACATGGACCAGAAAACTTTTTGCCCACTTCAAGCTCTGCTAATACCATTCCTGAAGTCAAGCATCACTCCTAAATCATTGCTTTTAAGTATTATCTTTGTGGTGTTATGAGCAACACCAAGTTTGCTCATTCTGGCCCATTTTCTCTGACAACCTGGTGATTGAAGCGAGGTAACACCTTCCTTCAGACCATGGACAAGATAGGACTCGGCCATTCAGGGTTTCTTCAACCAAGGTTGATGCTGGGAGATTGACACACCCCAGTCAGTCACTGGTGCAAACTGCCACAAGATGAGCATTGTCCCCAAAATTTACACGGTGCTAACTGCCACCACTGTGTGACAGAAGCCCTCAGCCAGTCCTTCTGAAATTCTTGGCTCAACATTGTAGGTACCTGCCCTTATAAAACATTTACCTTCAGCAGATGGCAGGAGGGGGCTCAATATCTTCTTCGGTTCCAGCAAACAGCAGGTTCATAATCTCTCATGAATTAAATCTAGTTTTATCTCAAAAACCAAGTCAACATTTAGTACTTCTGCCTTCTCTGAACTAAGTTTGTAGCCTACATTTGCAGGATAGCAGAAGATGAACTTCTGGTGCCCCCGGCAGCACACAGCCCATAGCAGGAGCAGGATGGAGGATGCTGCACGTTGCCCACTCTGCCTTCATTCCAATTTTTTCCTAGCCCCAGCCTGGGCAGAAGCAGCTGTCAGGCACAGTCTGATCCTCACCCTGATTTCCAGTCCAGGGAACCACACAAAGCTCAAAAGCTACATGATACCCCTGTCCCAAATACATCCACCCAAACCCCTGAAACTCAGCAGCCCCAGGAAGTTTCCCAGGCTGAGTCTAGTCCACTCCTGGGGGACATCCTGGGGCTCGGCAGCTCAAGCCCAATTCACCTGCTTTAATCAGGAGAGACTTATCATACAGCATCCTTGCCACCCACTTTGATATCCAGAAACAAGCCTTTAACCAAGGGATTTGCCAAGAGACCCTGGCTCACCCAGCAGGCTCTGGTCCCCATCAGTCCCTATGGATGTGAAGCCACATGGCTGCAAAGTGACCCTAACACTGCCGTTACACCCACCACGGCAGGTCCCTAGATAACCCCTGCACTCCCAGTGTGCCCCAGCTTTAAGACACCAAGAAAGCCAAAGACCCTCTGAGCAGAGCCGAGAGCAGGCAATAGTTCTCCCCAGGGATGCTTTCCTGGGGACTGATCCACCCCAGGCAGCCAGCACCCCCCGGGGCTGCTCAGGACTTGGGGCACAGCTCCAACACACAATAAACACCAATATTAGTGAAATAACATCTAAAACAGATCCAAACAGGATCCTCCTGCCAGCAGGCAGGGAGGGCTTCTCTCTGCAGGAGGCACCCAGAGATGTGGATGAGCAACAGGGAAATAGCTTCTCATGCTGAAGAGCCTTTTTGGCATCTCTCTCCTCCTGATGCAGCTCATCTCACCCCCATCACCACACAGTCTCTCCTCTATACCAAACCATCCTTTTGTCTCCCCCTTGCACTCCTGGTGGGACAGCTGGAGCCTCAGTGGATGCTCATTCACATACCACCCCTTAGAGGGTCTCTTGCAAAGCCCACACAGAAATCCCACCCCTGCCCAGAGGGACATCCCCGTTTTAGCCCCAGGGACCCCAGCTTCAGGCAAACCAGCTGCAGGCTCCACGAACGCACAAATCCTGCATGCCACGGCACCCAGAGAGCGGGGCGATGGAGCAGAGCAGGGTTTGGGCAGACAGGAGCAGGGAGGGGAGCAATGAGTGAGGAGGCTGCAGCAGCCCAAGCAGGCAGCACTCCCAGAGCCATAGCCATTGTTCCCAGTGCTCCCATCTAACCCCCAGCTGCTCACATTAAACCTGCACATATCCTAAGCCACAGCTCTTAGACATCGCTCTTATCCTTCTGCTCACTGGAGCTATTTGCGCTGGGTGTTAAAGTGCTCCAGGAACTGCTGTCAGCCACTGTATTTATGAAAGCTGGGATCTTCGAGCCAGCTCTTATCGGGTTTAATAGAGCTCTCCCAGTGTGTCTGTCAGTAGACATAAGATTTCAAGGGAGCTTTGAGGAACTTCATATCCAGACCATCCAGATAAACCCACGGGAAGCTGGTAACCACTGAGAAGCAGCACCAGCCTGCAGCTGTAACACCACCTAGAAAGGCACCACAGCTTTCCTCAGCTAGCGGCCAGCATGCCAGGCCAGGTCCCAAGCATTTCCCAGGGGCCAGCAGGATGCAGGGACAGGCTATCGGAGCACCCCAGGGCCAGCTGTGGCTTCCTAGGCAGAGTGCCCCAGCTGGGCTATCAGCAGGGCACAGGGCAGCTAGATGAAAGCACATAACCCGTCATTAGGGAATCATGGAATGGTTTGGGTTGGAAGGGACCTTGAAGATCATCCAGTTCCACCCCCCTGCCATGGGCAGGGACACCTCCCACTAGCCCAGGTTGCTCAAAGCCTCATCCAGCCTGGCCTTGAACCCCTCCAGGGATGGGGCATCCACAGCTTCTCTGGGCAACCTGGGCCACTGCCTCACCACCCTCACAAGAAAAAATCCTGATATCTTCCTGATATCTAATCTAAATCTGCCCTCTTTCAGCTTAAAACCATTCCCCGTTGTCCTATCACTACACTCCCTGATAAGTGACACATGGAAGGGTGCAACAGCAATCTTGTGCATGGGCACTGAAGCCCCCCAGGCAGGGTTAATGTATACATCCTACTCTAGGACAAGCCTGATGTGATGAGGCTCTGAGCAACCTGGGCTAGTGGGAGGTGTCCCTGGCCATGGCAGGGGGTTGGAACCTGATGATCTTTAAGGTCTCTTCCAACCCAAACCATTCCGTGATTCTATGGTAAATTCAGATTTAAAGCCAATTGTGTCTAAGGGACATTTGTGGTCCCAAGACCACACAAGGAATGACCATTTTAAGGGAAATACAGAAATGATGGGTGCCTACAGGTACCAGCTTTGAGCACAGGCTCTTACCTAGCTGATGGAGAGCAGGAGTTGTACTGTTTTTTAAAATCTAGAAGTTCAGACCTGGATTGAGCAAGAGAAGACAAAAGCAATTGCTCTTAAGAGCTGAGCCCAGCTGGGTCTCTGCTCTCTCCTCCCTTTCTCCCTTCCCCAGCCACCTGGGCTGCAAGACCTGCCCGACTCACCCCAACCCACTGCACCCACACAGGGCTTTAGAAAGCTTCTCCACATTTCCCTTGGGTCTCACCACAGAGGAGATGCCCAGGGCTGCCTGCACCTGGTATGGAAGCAGCACTCCCATGGGTAATAAGGGCAGGGGGAGGGAGGGGGAAGCTGGTAGCCAAAGAGACAGCAGAAAACATCCATCATATTTAGAGAGCTGTCACATACACACACACAAAAAAAAAAAAAAAAAAAAGAAACCCACACCAAGAAGAGCTGGTGGCTTTGCTCTGAGGAAGGCAGTGAGAAGCTTCAGCTGTTAATCCCAGGATTTCAGAAGATTCAGGTGGTTTGCTCCGCTGCCCATTTCTCCCCCCACACCTTCCTTTGCAGCTCACATTTGGGCAGTTTCAGCTGTAGGCAGCGAGGAGCAGAGGAAACTGTTGCTGGGAAACTGTACCAAAGCCCTGGCTAGGCAAGGCACCTACAGCACAGGGCTGGCGGTACCCAGGCAGCACAGGTTGGCAAGAAACAACTGTCGCTCTGTGATCCCATCAGTCTCTGTGTCCAGACCGATCATCCACTTAATCCCAGCCCAGATGGTTGCAAATTAGATCCTTATTTAGGATGGACTATACAACACTGTGCTAATCAGAACAGCACGGCTGCTGAGCACACAGGAATTGATACCATGGTCCACTGGATCCCATTCAAGGTTTTGCTGTGCCCATGTAGAGGTGGCTGCCCCTCAAACCACCCTGCTGCTGGGTTGCATTTGCTGTGCCTTGGACTGCAGGAGCCTCTCAGGCTGTTCTCCAGGGTGGATGCGCTGGCTGCAGGGCTGAGAACGAGCCCTGTCTGTGGGGACAGCATGGTTCATTGCCACCAGTAACCTCAGTACCATCATTCTTTGTCATTCTACAGACTCAAGACAAAATTGTGACCTGGTAAGTGCCCATGTTTCTCCTACCCGCCCCCGGGAACCCGTCAGAGCCTGTAACAAGTTTTGCTCTCCTGAGGGTCTGTGCATTCCCTGTCTGCACTGCAGCTCCCTGGGATGTCACTGGCCAGCCCCAGCCTCGCAGAGGGACACACAGCAACACAGGCTAAGCACAAAAGGGTGTCTAGGAGGGAGTTACAAGCCCCTTTAAAAGGAAATACTGTTCCCCATATATAAAACTCTCTCCTTGCACTGTCTTGATGAATACTCTGTACTATACATGTTTTTCACAAGGCTCATCTCAAAAATTCCATTAAATGCACACACCCTTCTCCTGCAGAGCTCCCTGATGAGCCCCATCAGCTCCAAGGCATCAGAGCTATCCCTGGTGAGGGCATCCCCAGGGCTTCAGCCCCATTTGGGGGAGAGTGGGGGGCAATTCTGCCCCCAAGCCTCAACATAGCCCATCTCCAGCCTGCTGCCACAGAAGGATATTGCTTGCTGTCTGCAGGAGACAAACACCTTTCATTTCTTGCCACCTCTGCTCAGTGGCAAACCAGATCAGTGCAGGCAGCAGATGGTTAAATGAATGATTCCCCCATGAGGCATTGCCTTGAGAGTTGTTTTTTTGAGCTCCATCCCTTTCCCCTAGAGGTTTGTACCGGAGTTAAGAGCACATCACGCATTTCTCTTGCTCTGAAGCCCACAGTTACATAGCTGGGGTGCAACCACCCTCCTGTTGCCAGGCAAGCTCCCAGCTAACCAGCCTGGAGAGACCTCCACTACCACTGCTACAGCTCTGAAACACAAACCTTTGAGGTTTAGGGCAGCAGACAACCCACATGTTCATCATGGCCCCAACAGATCTGATGGAAAGCACCAAGGATGGCCCCAAATGTAGCAGAAACATCCAGGGATGGAGAGTGATTTATACCAAAGCAATTTATACCATGTCCCCCAGGGAATCACCTTACCTTCACTGCTCATTTCTTCAAAGAAAAAAGGAGGAAAGCTCCATGCAGCCCCTACTTAGCCAGTGGAGCTATTTCCCCCCCGTGACTCAGTTTCCCTGCAGATGAAGGATGCTCATCGCCCTCCTTGCTGCACCTCCTGCTCCAGGCTGAGCTGTGGCTGCACACACGGGGCACCAATCTCTGCTGGGGCCTCTCAACTCTGCTGTGTAGCAAAAATAAAAAGTGATAATAGGAACTGGAGGGTGAATTAAACATATGAATCACTTCCTCTCCTGGCTCTTCCTGCTCCTGTTGTTTCTCTTATCCCCTCAGAAAAACCCTAAGGAGAACATCCATTTCCAACTCCTCCCTGCTCTGCAGCAAACACCAAGGGGGATACTTTTTCTCTCCTTATTTTCAACTGACAGCAGAGCTGCGCTGATGCTCTCAAGACCATTTCTCCATCACATGGAGAAGTAAACCCCTTGGGCAGCTTTAGCAGGAGCCAGAGCCCCCTTAGTTCCCACAAGGCAGCTCCAGCCCAGACCCAGACCTCACCCCGGGCTCTCCCCACCTCTCGCAGCCTGGCAGGCTCTATACACAGACTCCAAGGGCACCAGGCAGCCCATTGCTTTGGGAAAAATAGCTTTCCTGTCCATAAAGACATTTTTCCACCCCAGTTCACCCCCAGCCTGGGACCAGGACATCAGCACAGCAAAGGACAGCTTCTTCAGAGCCCTGAGCTTGGTCATTTGCAGAGAAAGCTTCAGCTCTCCTGCCAATTCCTCTGCCCCAGGAGCAATCTTGCTCACGGGGTCTCCTGCCAGACCAGCCTGTAATTACAGCCAGCAGAGAGGATTAGCTCGACCAGCCCCCCAGGGGGATCCTGTCCCCCCGCAATGACACATGGCAGCACCACACTCCTTTCCCCTGGCTCCCCTCCATTTACCTCGGCTGCGCTATCGACTGCTCCAGCGTAGCGCTAATTACTCCCTGCAAGGAGATGCTGCCAGAGAAACGAGCCAAGCGGGACACCCTGGAGCAGCAGCAAGCCTGGCAGGCACAAACAGCAAAAGGACATCTTGCTACAGCCGAGAGGCAGATGGATGCAGCCATCACCACCCAAAAATCCCATTAAAAGCCTCTGCCCACAGACTGGGGATGCAGCACAGTGGGGGAAGGCTTTGGCACTGGCTTTTCCTCCTGCTTTGGGACTCTCAGGCTGTCCCTCCACACTCTCCTGCCAAGGGAGAGGGCTCAGAGTAAGGCTGAGCTTGCAAAAGCCCTAAGCCAGGCTCTGGTGGCAACATGAAGCATCAAGGTTGCAAAGCCCTTTTGGGGATCACAGGGACCGCCCCCACCCCCAAGGGTGCAGGAGCCCAGGAGAGACAGACCCCTCCTCATCTCAGCAGCAGATACTGCCCGAGGTACCCCCAGCACCACATTTGTCACCTGCCTGGGGGTCCACAGTGCAAACCTAGGAGGGCACTGAAGGTTTGAGATGGCGAAAGAAGCTGCATTTCTCTGCTACAGCATCACCCAGGCAGAGAGCAGGGATGAGCCATGGGATAAGCATCCTTCACATTGACTGTGCTACCCAGGGAGATGCAGCTCTGGGCTGTGCTTGCTCAGACCCAGCATTTCAGGTCACTTCGATGCACCTGAGAATGCAAGGGTTTCAACCCTGGGAGCACTCCAAAATGCTGCTCAATATTTCCATACTGAATAATCACCTTTTATTTGCCATCCGAGGCAGCCGAGCCTTGAAGCACTGCAATTTTCTAATGGGGAAAACTGTGTTGTCAGCTCAAGGAAGACTCAATGGATGCAACCTGGATTTTCATCCACCTCCCCCAAGCATGTGCTCCCCCCAGCTCCTCCTGTGCCCCTCATGAGACAGTCTGCAGGCTTCCCATGCCTCAGGTGCCAAGCAAAATAATTTTTGCCCTGATCCAGACAGCTACATCAAAAAAAAAGTCCAACTTCTCAATTACAAAGGGAGTTTGCACCATGATGCCAGAAGGTTACATCATAGCAGGCATCACCTCCATCTTTAATAAAGGTCCAAGTAACCACAGAGCAGATTCACTATAGTGACAAAAGTAGATTTAGTCATAAAATAGGGTTTTACAAGTCGTCAGGAGAGCCCACAAGACACATACCAGAAGGCCTTCTACATTGGAAGTGTTTCCCCAAGCTGCACGTAGTTTACAGCAAGAATTCCAAGAAAGACAAAATATTGCAATTTATCTGAATTTGTCAAATGCTTCAGCCCAAAACTCCCTCAATAAGAGGTTAACAAAACCAAGTCAGCAGCCTCCTAAGCCATAAATTTCATTAATCCATCAGAAACCAATGAGGCCACCCAGTACAAAACAGGAGTAAGTGACAAAAACCCAAAATTCAGCACCAGGGACCAGCCCAAGCACCTGGTGGCATTAAGAGCCCAGAGCTGTGGCTGAAGGGGAACCAGAGGATCCGCTGTGGCTGGGACCACAGAGCCCAAACCAGGTACATGAGCAGCGCAAGGGCAGGTGACATCTCTTGTTGACAGAGGACCAAAGTCCCCGGAGCAGCAGGCACAGCCCTGAGCTCTGCGAGTGGCCAGCGGGGAGATGCTGCGGCGGGGTCACCTGTGGTGCTTGGGGAACGCTCAGCTCTGGGTAGGACTGGCACACTGCTTGTCCCAGCTCCCTGGGGGACAGGAAGAACAGACCAGGGCATCAGGCCAACAGGTGACTGTGGAGCTCCCAGCAATGGTGAGACTGGAAAGAGCGGGGATGCAGGAGTGAGCGATAGTGGGATGAGAGGTACAGAGCTCCGAGTGGTTCTGCCGTCTCCATTGCAACAAAAGGCAACGAAAACAACAGCCCTGCATTCATACCAAAGCACAATGGGTTTGGAACAATAGACAGATCTGCTCTTTTGTTTTTTAGATACAATATGCAATTAACCTGTGGGACTCGTCACCACACAGCTAATTGAGAGCGAGGACTGAAGGGAGCTGCAAACAAAACAACAGGGATGTGCGCAGCAAAGAGCATCCACGCTGATGGGGGGTGGAAAAAAACACCCTCCCCCAAGGGTGGTCTGCCCTGGTGGCTTTTCCACAAGGGTGTCCACCAGAGAGCTGCTGCCCAGGGGCTTGGGCACCCGAGTCAAGCACATGGGTTTGGTGATGTTTTGTCCAAACAGAGGGAAACCAAGGAGATGGAGCCACTCTTCTGTGCTCCAATAACTGCAGCTGGAGTCACGAGTCCCCCTGGGACTGGGGTGGGACCAAGCCTTGCTCTTTATTTCCACCTTTCTTTATACCTACACTCATCCTGAAGCCGTTTCCACCACCCCACAGTGCAATTAGACCCTATCGTACCTGCAAGCTGGAGGTCTGCACCCTAAAACCGCCAGTGTCTCACAGGCGAGCAGCCTGCTCTGGGTGCACTGCATTCCCAGTTTGACACCAGTGCTCCCAGTGCATGCATGTACAATTTCCCTGGCTGGCAGAGACCATGCCCAGTCCAGGGCTGCTCTCCAGAGGACTGGTGGGCTGGGATGCCACCCTGGCAAGTACTCAGGCAGGATCTCTGAAAATCCACATGTCAAA
>NW_010136526.1:12371-13197 GCF_000699245.1 Pterocles gutturalis | reverse complement strand
AAAAATACCCAAAATTGCCCTCATGGAGCAATCAGTCCCTGCTCCAGCAGCCTTCTGCTCACTAGCAGCTGGGGAGCACAGAGGGAGGGAGGAAAATTGCTAAATGCAGCTTTTCTTTGCAGGGTTGGGATGAAGAGGAGACTGGTTGCCTTTGCTGGGTAAAGCCTGCTGCTGCTGCCTTAGGTACCCAGCCATCCAGCACCACACCGGCCAGCTCAGAGGGCAAATCACAGGAGCTTGGGAGCAGGGAGATGTGTTGCACAGGTCTCCTTCCCTCAGACCCACATTTGGGAAGTGGTGGACCTGCTCAGCCCCTCTTTATTTACAGGGGGATCATCAGGCAAACCCCAAACCTGCCCCCACTCAGCATTCCCGAGGAGCCGCAGGAGCAGCCTGTCCCAGCTCAGACCCCAAGCAAGGGAAGGCAAGGCAGACCTTCCCAGATATTTTTGGAGGGAATCCCCAAGTTCACCACGCAAGTGGTGCACATCATCTCCAGCAGACAGAAAAAAAATGACTGCTCAAATCTACTGCAACTGCTGCCAGCAAGGAGAAGCTCTCAGGAAGAAAAACAGGGAAGGATCTACCTCTCCCACAGGCTGGTACCAGGACAGGGCACATAATGGGGATGGGCAAGGGACCCACTGCCTCGCAGAGCCCATCCTCTCTGCATCTCATCCGGTATGCTTCAGAAAGGCATACATCTCCTCTAATATGCCATGTCATCACTAAAGCCTACACCTAGCTAACGAAAACCACGAGTTGCTCCTTACTTGCAGAACCAGCAAGACTATCCCCAGCCTCCTCAGCCCGCTGGGGGGTGATG
>NW_010136526.1:4828-12352 GCF_000699245.1 Pterocles gutturalis | reverse complement strand
CCCAGATCTCAGAGCCTGCAAACATGGGGGCAGAGCACAGACAAGCTCCTGCTGAGCCCAAATCCAATACTAGCAGCGTGGGCAGAAAGCAGGAGGACCGACATCCTCAGACCCAGAGGGCAGCTGGGCTGCAAAGTCCAAACCTAACTCACCGCCCAGCCCCTGCCATTGCCAGTGTGCTTGGGGAAGAGGCTGAGAACAGGGCAAGCGCACAGTGATGCTTCTCAAAAATGCTCTCCCAGGTCCAGCGGAAGGTCATTTTTTATTTAATAGCCCTCTATGATCTTTTCTTCCCTGACTTTTTCCACCACACCTTGAGCTTAGATTTTTTTTTTTTAAGCATCCACAGCACTCTGCAGCAAGGAGTCCCCCTGCTTACCACCGCTCGTGTATCTGGACCCTGCTGCTTCCAGCTGAAGTCACAGAATCACAGAACCTTGAAGATCATCGAGTTCCAACCCCCTGCCATGGGCAGGGACACCTCCCACTAGCCCAGGTTGCTCAAAGCCTCATCCACCTGTAGATCTACCGTCAGAGCCCAAAATCAACTAATTCCCACACACCCTCTCTAGGTCACTGGTGATTTTACAGCCAAACAGCTTCAGTCACCCCCTCAGACCTCCTCTCCTCCTCTTCCCCCACCCCAGAAAGTACCCAGCAGGTAAACTGAGACAGGAGGAACCTCCGGCAGCATGGCCCAGGGGGGAGATGAACCTGGCCAGGAGACCTGCCCCAGCCCACGAGTGGTGTGTAAAGTGGGGCATACAGCATTCCTGACCCTCCTCCAAGAGGATGGCTGAGCTCAGCAGCTCCTTCCAGACAGCACGGCAGCTAATGACGATCTCCCAGCTGTCTGGTGGCCCCAGGTCCCTGACCCAGCTGGTTGTTCCTTGAGACACTGAGTCCCCTGGAGCAGAGATGTCCCCAGGGAGCCGCAGAGCAGGAGCAGCGAGGAGCCGGGAGTGATGGCAGCTGGAAGAGGCTGTTTTACAGCTCCAGCAAGATGACGAGAAAATCATTAATTTCAGTCAACTCACTCTATACCCATGAGGTTTTTAGTTTATTACTTTGGAGATGGCAGAGGGTAATTTATCGATCAAAGCAGGAGCTGTTGCTGAACAGTTGAAATGAACGCTGTGTCTGGGCGCTGGCAGGGGGACAGCCAGCGAGGGGAGGGAGGGGGAAAGGAGCAGGGACACCCCAGAGCTGCCAGGCTCCTGGATTGCAAAGAGCCAGGTCTGAGAGCAGCACAGTGCCAGGAGGTGGCTTTGGGTACATTTGTCACAGGCAAAAAGCCAGGTCCTCCCCAGCCCTGCAGAAAGGGCCAACAATGCTGCCAAGGGCACAGACACCCACCCAATGGCACCAAGACCTGAGAGCTCACTATATAAATCCTGTAACTCCACCATGAGGAGCCCCCTACAAGGGGAAGGAACCCCCCCAGACCCTCCCCACCACATGGCAGGAGCAGCTCAGAGGTGGGGTTTGGGCCAGGTGACGGGAGGTGAAGCTGAGCAGAGGTCGAGGACTCCTTCACCCCACATAATCATGTGCACAGCAAGGCTCAGCGCTGCAAGGAAAGCCTCAAGGAAATGTGGAGTTCAGCTGGTGTGAGATAATTAGGAGGGAAAAAAAAAAAAGCCTGTGCAATGGACCAAAAATCCTTTCCAAGGATCCTTTTCCCTGCCCGCCCAGGGATGCACAGCTCTCCAGCCTCCTCTGGAGCAGCTGGCCGCAGGCAGGAGCCCCATCTGCCGGCTTGGCCATGGAGGAGGAACATCCAGCTCCACAGGGCAAGGGGACATCACCAGGCACACAGCACCCAGGGGCCATCACTGCCGCAGAACCCCCCCAGCTCTGAGCAAAAGTGCCTGCAGTGGGTACGGGGGATGCTCCACGGGAGACGAGCCCACAGACAGCCCTGCTCCCCCTCCACAGCCCACCAAAGTCTCACCCAACAAGCCACCCACAAAAATCAACCTGCTCTTCATCACTGCTGTTACAAGACTGGGGATCACTCTGCTCCCCACACAAACGCACCCAGCCTTCACTAGGGATATTTTACCCATCACCTCCAACAGGGTGTAAGTCAGCCCCCAGAGCGCCCCGCAGAGACTGAGGAACAAGCCCCCACTCCCGGCCACGGCACACAAAGCACCAGCAGAGAAGGTGGGCTGGAGAACCCAACAGGCTGAAGGCAGCTGAGCAAAAACCACTAAATATTTACACAGCCTGCCATCCACCCCGAGGCGAGGAGGTGGCAACTGTACAATTTCAACGCAACCCAGCATAACAATTTTTGTGTAACTACAAGTGCAAGGAAATTACTTAAACATACCCCAACGTGGGGAATTAAAGTCAGGCAGGACAAAAGGAATCAAGTGCTTGAGAAAAAGCCCAGCTCCTGGGGATTCATTGAGGTTTAGTAGTCACAAGGTAGCAGTGTCCCCAAAGCACAAGGGCTCTCCTCGCCCACCACTGTAACAGAGCCAGGACTGGGGTGGAAAGGCATTCAGATACTGCCAGCAGCACCAAAGGGGTTCCCAGGGGGAAAATATCCTTTTCTTGGGGCCACAGGAGCGCAAAGGGGGGGGGGGCTGCGGCAGGGGGAAGCATTTGATAGCAGCAGGATGGAATTGTTTGGACTGGAATGAAACCAGGGCTTGGGGGCTCACAAAGCAGCAATACATGCAAGGTGACCATTAAACAGTGCCTCCAAATAAAATACAAATAATCCCTCAGAGCTACTCATTTGCTGTTCCAGGCATTTAAATGCTATATACAGCTGGGCAAAGGACACTGCTCTACAATCAGTGCCAGCAGTTCCAGGACCACAGCACATGGGAGAGACCCCCAGAGCTCAGCACAAGACCCACCAGCCCCACACCGTACACTTTGCAGGATCGAACCTTACCTGAACTCCTCATCCTCAGCTGCAAGCAGGGCAGCAGGTGCTGTTCCAGTCTGACTGTGCTCCTTGCCTTGAAGCACCAGGCAGGGCCAAAGAGATCCTCCAGATAAGCACAACAGCCCAACATCCCCCAGACCAACCCAGCTAGAACCAGGGAGCCTTGGGCTGAGCTTAGATAGAGCCTTTGGTGTGGGCATGGGTGGAAAGCCCAGGTGGGGTCACTCAGGACCCTGCCAGCTCTGCAGGGAAAGCAATGGCTCCTCTCTGCTGGGTTTTAGGAGCCAGACAGGCTGTGTGGGCTGGGGAAAAGAGTTTTCTTGCAAGCAGGTGACCCAGGCTGGGTGCAGAAGCAGAGATGCTGAGTGCTGGGGCATTGCTCACACCTGGGGATACGTGCCACTGCTAAGCGTGATGCTCCCAGGTGAACCGAGACATGCTGCAGTAAGTAAGGCTCAGGTGTCACCTGGGGATAGTGATGGCTCAGTGGCCAGGGCCAAAGGACAGGACAGGGACCTTTGCTCCAGAAGGAAAGCGGGTTGACACCATCTGCCACCAGCCCTGTGGGATTACCTGTGCTGAGGATGTGGTGATGCCCACGGGGTCTGGAGCAGACCCAGGCAGCTCCAGCCCCACAGCAAGCACACGCTGTCCCACCCCAGCATCCCAGTGTCACAGATCCCAGTGACAGATACTATGGACTAGGGGTCTCTTGTGGTGTCCTTAAAAGCAGTGGCCCATCAGGAAAGCCACATTTGCAACCATTCCCATTTTCTAAGGCACACATTGAGGGTCCAGGCCGCCCCACCCTCTGCTGAGCATCTCCTGATGGAGCCATGAGAGCAGGTTCAGCAGCTCCCAGGAAAAACCTGAGGTTCCCCACAGCCCCCATGTTATATCGGCACGAGATGAAACCCAGACACGCAAAGCTGAAGTGCGGACGGGCGCTTTGGGGGTATGGTGGCACAGGGGGTCTGTCCCCCATACTCCCAGGCTGGGGCCGTGTGACAGCTCTGTTCATCACCGTCCGTGGGACCCTAGGGGACGGTGTCCCAGGGAGAGGACTGGGTGTCCCTGGGAAGCAGCAGCACATGGCAGTAGTCAGCTTTCCTCCAGCAAGCTACTGCCGACTTCCACGAGAGGGCTTTGCTGCACAAGGAAAAGAAATCAGAGGAGCTCCGCTCACAGCCTGCTCCCAGTCACATCCCGTCTTTGCCCCACATCTCACCCAGGGCTCAGCAGGCAGCAGCAGGATGCAGACACCAAGGATTACACCCAAAGGCTCTGATGATATTTGTATGTTAGTGATGACATTGGAAATACTCACCTTTTTTTCCCTTCCTGAAGCCTCTCTTTCCCGGGTGAGCTGCATCCCAGGGTGCTGGCGATGGCTGGGCGGGGGCTGACCAAGTTTCCCTGGGGGACTCTGCCACCAAAGGTGACCCCGAAGCACAGCCACAGCCTTCAGCACTAACACACCCCCTTGCGAAACGAGCTGGCCACCGCATTTTGGGAGGCACAGGGGTGCTACCCGCAATTCCTCCCACCAGCGCTGGGCACTTTGAAGCACAGCTGATGATGGATGGGGCAGTGTCCTTGTTCCCACGTGCGTGCCGCCAGAGGTAAGCGCCTGTTGGGCTGCCACCGCGGGAACTCTCAGGGCACTGGAGGAGCTGGAGAGAGGAGGATGAATCTTCTGCCCCTGGCACAACCAGAAGAATTCACTCTGATTCCCATGCGCGCTCATGCTGGGCTGTAGCAGGAGATGTGAATCATGGGGTGGGTACTCACTGGGACAAGTCGCAGGCCACCAGCAGCACACCGCACCTCGCAGGGCCAGCCCTGAGCATGTCCCCCCACCTGCCCTTACAGCCACTAAAACCCCTTCTCTGAACAGATGCGTTGATGTGGATGGTTTTGGGTAGCGCTGCCCTCACTGGAGACCTCCCAGGTGGTGGCACGGGGGGGACACAAACCACTTCACTGCCTGACACCCCATCCCTGGCAGCAGGTGCCTGCTCTGCAGCACGGATCGGGCTTGTATGTGCCCATCCTCTGCCAGTAGCCCACCCGGTGCCCCTCACCAATGCCATCTGGCAGAAGGGGACGGCCGTGTCCCAACGGGAGGCGTGGGAAGTGCAGTGTCCCCACCCAGCAAGTGTGGCTGGAGAGTCCTGGCCATTGGGACAGCTCTGGGCTCTGCAGCGGCATTGCCAGCCCTCCCCAAGGACCCGTTTGTGCCAGGAAAAGCCAGGAGGTACCTTGAAAACACTGTTTGCCTCCTGGTTTGGTTGGGTTTTTTTTTTTCGCCAAGGTGATATTTTTCCAGTGCACATCCATCACTGGGACTGCCGGGCTTCCACTGGGAGCTGAGAGGGAAGGAGCAGGCTGTGACCAGGCTGCGAGGCGCTGGGGTGACCTGGGATGGGACCGACTTTGCCACCACGGTGGGGCTGGGATCAGAGCCTGGCTCCGTGCTTGGCTCACTGGGCAGCACACACTCCCCCCGGGAGGACCTTGGGGACACAAGGGGTGGCTCCCTCCTTCTGCCACTTATCAGTTTATTTTTAACAGCCCTCCCTCCTGCTCTGATATGACCCTCCCAGGAAAGCATCTCCCAGCACCAGCCAGTCCCGTGCCTCCCCGGTCCCTCCCCACCTGGCCACCGACCAGGGACATCACGTCACACTCTCCTGAGCTGAAGGCAAACACTTGCTCTGTTGCCGTTTCCAGGGAGGGAATTTCAGCAAACCCAGCGCACACGGGGCACTGCCCGGGCCAAAGGGGGACAAGGGCGAGTGGGAGGCGTGCGTGGCCCTGGCCGCCTCCTTGCAAACTGGCTCTTTGACACAAAATGCATCAATTCTCCCTGGCAAACCTCAGCAAGGATAAGGCAGGGAGAAAATCACCCTGCAGCCAGCATTACCCTTTAGAAAGAAAGCCATGCTCCGAGAAAGGATGGGAGAACGATGCCGTGAATACACCATGGGGCTTTAACCCAGCTCCCTCCGGCCGGTGTCGACATCCCTCTGACATTTGCTTTCCATTAATACAAAAGCCACAGGGCAGGGCCACTCGCCGCCCACACAGGCTGTTTGCCCATGGGTGCTGCCACCAGCCCTCGATGAGTGACAGAGCCAGGAAGGGGACAGTGGCCCCGCCAGCCCCACACAGGATAAATCCCGGCTTGAAAACACCAGTGAGCCTTTTGCAAATCTCGGCCAGCCGCACCACACCACAGAAGGAAGAAAAGCCTCAGTTCCCTCCCCTGTCCGTCCTTCTGTCCCTCCTGCCGTCCCACAGGAGCCGTGCCTTCCTCCGGATGCGCCTCCTCCCAGCCTCTCTGTGTGCCAAGGGCTCATGGGGTCAAATATTCCCCCCAGAGCAAGCGGGGCTGCACCCTCACCCTGGGGGCTGCTGAAGCACTCAGCCCTGGGTCAGGGGCAAGATTGGGGTCCAGGGGTTTCACCCTTGACCCAGGGAGGTGAAGGTGGCCCATCGCCCCTCGTGCATCCCCCCATCCCCACAGGACCGTGGCTGCTTGTTGGTGCTGTGCTCCAGCTACTGTGAAATGCTGCCCTGGGCCAGTGCTGGGTGAAAAAACACCGGAATTTCTCCTGCCTTGAAAAATAGCAGCCTCATTGCCATGGAGACATAACCCTGCGCTGCCCCCGCAGCCCCCCTCTGCCCAGCCGCAGCAAGGCAGGGATGCTCGGTACCCCCAGCACCAAACCGTGGGGGTAAACCCACCTCCTGCCCAGCACTTCCATCGCCCCACGGTCCCAACACCCCTGGCATCCCATGGGACGGAGGGAGCTGGGATGGGGGACCACATGTGCAGGCAAAGCCTACCTCCCTGTGTTGCTCGGTGCCTGGGTTTGCAGGAATTACCCTGGCGAACTGACGTGGCCAGCAGGGACTTCTCTGCCTCTTGCTGCCAAAACAGCTGCTTCCTCCCCACCTTTTCCAGCAATGCTTCAGCCACGCTCTGGCTGGAACCCCTGCTCCGTGAGGGATGATGTGGGGAGATGCCATGCTGCCCACATCCTTCTGTCTGCTAGGGGAAGGGGAGCAGGGCACCACACCATGCCAGCCCCCCAGGACTCCCACAGACCAAACCTGGCACTGTACTGGTGCTCCCACCTCTGCACCCCACTCCGGACACACTCCCTCCTTCCTGCCCTCGCTCCCCTTTCCTGCCTTTCCCAGCCCACCCTCCAGATTTCCGAGCGAGCCGTGTCCTTCCTGCCCTTGGCGGCAGGGCTGCTGTGCCCCATCCGCCCGGCTGGCCGTCTCCTTCTCCATTTTCCTCCCTGTTCCCCTTTCCCTGCCTCTGGCTTCCCCTCCTGCTCCGCCAGACCCGAGGCGGCAAGGCTGTGCCGGCGGGGGGGTGCCTGGGGCTTGCCCAAGCCGAGGAGGAGGAGGAGGAGGGCAGCTGAGGCCGGAGCAGGCAAAGGGCAGAGTCCGCCAGCAGACCCTGCCTCGCTGCCCCAGCGTGGGGAGGTTCCCTTTGCTTTTTAAATCCTCCAAGTTGGCTCCATGCACCCTGGAGCTCGGAGGGCGGTGGGTGTCGGAAGCAATGCCCCAGCTGAGCGGAGCCCCGGGATGCTGAGCGG
>NW_010136526.1:2900-4791 GCF_000699245.1 Pterocles gutturalis | reverse complement strand
GGTCTGGGGGGGAGCTGAGCTTCACAGGGTGCTGGAGGCCAAGGGAAAGCGGAGTGGGGCTGGAGCCTCCTGCAAGCAATTTATAGCAAGGTCTTTTCCTCCTGCTCTGCTCGCTGCCAGGAAAAGCAGCAGGAAAATATTTCCGTGGGAATTGTTTTTGTTCCTTCCTCTGTGTCTGTACGCATGAAGCTCTCCTCCGCCTTGGAACATGCCTCAACCTGTTCCGAGGCTCAGATTAATCCCCTGCACCACCGGGGACGACAGCTGAGGTCAGACGCTGTCAGTAGAGGCGAGGAGGAGGAGAAGACCTTCCCCCTCGGAAACCACGCATGTACCCAACCACAGCAGCCAGCACGGACAACCGGCCGTCCTGCCTGCTTCTCCTGAGCAGGAGATCACCCTGCAACGTGGTGACATGCCTGCACGGGAGGGAGACCTTGCTGCTGGCAGTGCTGGAGCAACACAGCAGAGCCCAAAGACTGGCTTAAGGGAAAGGCTGGGCTAAGCCAGGGCAGCTGCAGGCACCAAATGCATCTGCAGCCTGGCAGTGCCTCTGCTTCTCTGCAGTCCCAGGAAAGGCCTGGATGGCTTCCCACGGCAGAGCCATGGCTGCAGGAAAGGGAAAAAAGATGAACCGTTCCCTTTGCCTGCAGTGGAGAAGCCAGCCCTGCAGGCTGGGCTGTGCCAGAAAAGCCACTGGTGGGTCATGGAGCAGGGAAATCTTCCCTGGAGGCAGGTCTTGGCATCCCACTGCCCACCCAGCAGGATGGAGGGAGAGTGGGGAAATGGGAATGGAGGGAGAGTGCATTTGCTACAAAGCGGGTCCTTTGGTGTGCAAAGCGCTCAACACTGCCTGGGAGAAACTGGGATGAGCTCAGCTCCAGTAAATGATGCTTTACGGCTCCCACCCAGGCAGTTTACCTCTTGTCCTGTTTCCCCCTCTACCTCGCATGAGTGCTTGGGAAATACATGACGACTATTTGCCTGCAGCTCCAAGCCCTTCCCCTCTCCCCAGGCTCCATCACCAATAAATCACCCTGATGGGAGACAGGGCCAGAGGCAACCAGAGGCACAAAACCTCAAACAGGGCGTTCCCCCCGGCCTGTTCTCCCAAGCAGCTCTGCATTTCATTACCGCGGCTGGGCCAGCCCTCACCCAGCTGGGGAGAAGGAGGGGAGGGGGGGGGCCTGGATGGGTTGCACATTGGGAGCAGAAATCACAACCAGAAAAGCAAGAGAACAGAGTTGTTTGTGTTTGTCACCACATCCCGGCACTCGCCTGGCCCTGACCCTGCCTACAGGAGACACACTGGACGGAACAGCTCTCCTCCATCGGGTCCCTCCATGCCAAGGCAGCTCCAGGCACCTTCCAGCCACCTTCTCCCCCCTTCAGCCACCCCCGCTCAGCACCAACCCCTCTCTCTGTCCCACTCCAGCCTCACAAATGTGCTCAGACACTCCTTGGAAGAAGCCCCGGGGTTTTCTGTAAGCCTCGCCAGCAGGCTCAGCCCTGCCAGCAAACTTCACTGCCTTCCCTCTCCCCCCAGGCTGGGAGCCCCCTGCCCCAGGAGAGCAGCGAGGATGAGCCCCCGCTCCCTTGCAAGCACCTCACACAGCCCTCGCCTCACCCAGCCCACGGGGGACCGGGGAGGAGCTCCCTCCACCCACCCAAAATATATATTGGCAGAGCATCGGCAGCAAGCACAGTACATTGGGAGCCAGATGCAGCCCCACAGCGGTGCGAGGGCTGGGGGCGGATCCAGATGCGCCTCTAACCAGCCTTTTGAGCCATCATTTAAGCAAGAACAGTATTCCTGTATCCCTCCCTCCCCCCAAAAACCTTCCCCTGGGGTTTATCCCTTGGCAAAGCATCCCCCCCCCCTTCCCTCCAG
>NW_010136526.1:0-2673 GCF_000699245.1 Pterocles gutturalis | reverse complement strand
AGCCCGCGGAGGGAAAGTGGGGGCCTCCTGCAATCCCCCGCCCCCTCGTTGCCCATCATCGTCCAGCCTCACGGGCTTCCTCCAGCTGGCGCCTGTCGCATCCCGACGTCCATCCATCCCTATAAAGGCTGAGATGATTCACCCCATTAACACTCCCTTATTGGCAAGAGCTGGTTTGAGTGATTCCCTCTCCCCAGAAGGTATCACTGATGAGAGCCACAGCTCATCCACCCGGAGCTGCAGCCAGCAATCGCTCCTGGACAATTACAGCAGGAGAAAAGTGAAAGCCGGCCGCTCGCCCTCCTCCCCGAGCATCCTCTGGGCTGCCTGGCTGCCAGGCTCCCGGCTCCCTCTGCCAGCATCTACCCCCTCCAGCTGCACGAAGGGATTTTCCCAGCACCTCTCCTCTCCCAGGCTCTTGGGGACCTTATTGAGCTTGAGGGGCGGCAGCAGCCCCGGAGCAGTGCTTCCAACAGCTCGCTGCTATTCTAGGAAGCTGAGGATCCTGACATCTTGCCATGAAGTTCTGTTCTCCTTGACCCCGTGAGGTAGTTTCCATAGGAGTCACCCTCTTTTCCAAGCAATGGAAGTTTTTATTTTTATCTGGCTTCTTTACGCACTTCTTTTCCCTCCGCCAGCATTGGCCTGAGCAGCAGGTTTGGGTCATGAGTCTCTCTTCTCCTTGAGCTTATTCCCCGCTCCCTGCTCAGCTGTCCCATCCCGTCCCCCTCACCTCTGCAGCAATCTAAAGGCAGCACCATGAGCAGAGGGAAAAGTCCAGGGAATCGAAGCAGTACAACGGAACAGATGAATCAAAGAAAACAGACCCTGTTAGCTGAAAACCATTATAGGAATAATTAAAAAAAGACACTGGGGAGAAAAAAACCCCAAACTACCCATCTCTGGGTAGTCTTTGCTGTATTTTCAGAGGCCAAGAGCAATTAAGCTGTTGCACAACTTGTCTCTGGAAGATAGAACAGATACGAGCCCTGCTGTGCCCTATCTGTGCCAAGGGGAGGTCGGGTTTTGTCTGCACAGGGGCACTGGGGCCACACAACCCAACTGGACCAGATGCTCTTCCAGCAGCTGAGTGCCCAGAAAACCTTCAGCTGTTCCCCAAGAGCAGGAGTGTCCCCATCCCATTTCAGCCCTCAGCTCACTGCAAACCCTGGGCAAAACCATCCACTTCCACGGAAGATGCTGTTGGCAGCCAAGGAGCAGGACCAAACCCGCTCCCCCCAGCCTTGGGAACAAAGCTTGTATGGGAGCAGGAGGCCACTTCCAGCCCCTAGCTCAGCTTCTGACCCACAAGAGGAACCTCACCAGGGCACCCTGCAAGGTTGCAGGATGAGACATGGGGGTGGAAAGTCCTCCACAGCCACCCTCCTCCTCCTCTTACTGGAGTGGTCCCAAGGTGACCGTGTCTCCCATCCCGCAGCCACGCTGTTGGACTGTTGGTTTCTCCTGGAAAGCACTTGTACAAGTGAAGCAGGGACAGGCCCTTCCTGTCACCTCCCAAAGGGCATCAAGTGGAAAGAAGTGTCTCATCGCATGCAATTTCCCTAGCGTTATCTACCAGGCTAAAATTGTATCTCACCATTAAGTGCAATTATCAAGAAAATTAGGATGGTAGGACTTTCACTTTTACGTAAGAACAGGGAGCTACTAACCCATACACAAACTAGCAGAGCTCCCTCCGAGCCACCCCAGACCGGGCAGCTTCTCCCCCATCGCACCTCCTCCCCTCCTTGCCTTCCCTGTGCTTCGGGAGGACCAAGCCTGACACCTCCAGTTCTCACAGAAATGAGGTGCAAAAATCCCAGTGCCCTCAGTGAAGGACAGCACTGCTTCCCAATGTGGGGCCTGGTTCAGCCACGGTGGAGAAAGAAGAGAACAGAAAGCTTCGTGTCGGTCATTGCTCATCTCCCACACCACCTCCCAGCTCTCCTGCTCAAGCTGGGCCCCTGAGGTTCGGCCAGATATCCCAGGCTGCGTTCCACAGCACACAACTATCTTCCTTGACTTGCCAGAGATGCAATCCTCAGTTCAAAAGTTCATTAATTAGGAGCAGAGAAGCCTCTAGCGAATCTCCCAGCAAGAAGCAGGAAAAAAAATTCCCCCACAATTCAGTCTAATTACAACGCCTTGGGGCGCTCCACAGTCACTGTGAAGCCAAGGCCAAACTTTTCTTCCCCACCCCTTAGAGCAGGAACTTTAACCCAACTACAGTTACTGATAATGAAAAAAAAAGAAAAAAAAAGCCCTGCTATTCATAATTTTAACCATTTTCCAAGTAACAGCAAAGAAAAGGCACTGAAAAAATTCTCTCTGGCAGAGCAGCAGCTGGCCCTGGGCACAGCTTGTGTCCAGGAGGGAACCACTTGCACACCCCCAGCCCAGACCTTTGAGCAGGGGAAGCCAGAGGCCAGTCCTCAGCTCAGGACTGTGCGCAGCTGCTCTTCTGGGATTTAGCAACCGCTTTCCACCCACCGACAGTGACTCTGCACATTAGGTACTTTCTGAGTAAGACTTCAAATGCCACAGCAGCTCTGGCCCAGAGAAGCTGCAGCTGGAGGAGCAGCAGAAGCACCTGGAAGATCCTGGGAGGGACTCCAGTCACCCTGACACAAGTTTCCTTTCTTCCCAGCTCCCGGAGGAGCTGGACTCCAACCC
>NW_010136525.1:6966-28428 GCF_000699245.1 Pterocles gutturalis | reverse complement strand
ATTCTATGATTCTATGATTCATTCTATGAGGATAATTGCAAAACAACAAAGCAACAGCATCACAGGTATTTACTAATATCTTCACTGACATTCACATAAAGCATTTTACAGTATCATAGAGGAATGGGGGGAAAAGCCCACAAACAATGAGCCTTTACGGGAGCCTCTTAGAAACAAGGCTGGCTTCTAGTTTCCAGTATGAAGATATGAACCAGCACCCCAGGGACTGGGCTGATATATGGTGCGAATAAAACCAGGGTAAACCTACCTGTTCAGCACATGTGAGAAGGCAGATGTTACCAGGTTCAAATCGGAAGCCCACACACTGTTAACCCACGCTTATCTTGAATTACTCTACTGGGTTAGGGGCTAACTCTCCTCCAAGAAGAACTGGATCATTACTTAACCTTCAGCAGCTGTGAACTCCCCAAAGCAAAGGATGTGACCTTTACAAGAGGCAAGCACACATGAATGACTGAAGGAGCCACAGGGCACACATTATCAGCAAATGCATCTGAAATATAAGGTAGTTTGAAAAGAGAATAGCAAGTCTTTGCTGGCACGCTGACCACAACCCTCAAAAGCCTTACCTTTTGTGCTTAGCACTTGGCTCTCAACACTGTTGATGAGCAGATAGAGGCCCTTTTAGGTTTTTTGACATGTGAGCATTGCAGAGAAAAGAAGCAGCAAAGCTTCCCTTATCAGGCCATTTATGCAAAACAGGCAGCAAGAATTAACCCGTGTGAACGCGTTGAGAAGGGTCTGTTAAGGCTGGGAACACACCCAAGCACCAAAGCAAAGGATCAGCAAGGTGCTGCTCAGCCAAGAAACAAGAAATCTAACATTTCCTTTTCCACCTTCCCAGAACCTTTGAAAAACAGCATAAAATGAAGAAAAATACCATTGCCAAAGTGATTTCAGTTTTAACCTGTTTGTATGACAGAAGAACATACAATAAGCTTAAGTGTGACTGCCAGCAAGAGAGAGTTCCCACTGGCATAACCAACACCAAGAAAGAAATCCAGGTCCTTTCTCATGCTGCCTAGAGTGCAAACCAGATTATTTTACCCCAGCACACAGGAATGCTAAGCAGGTCCACTTAAGAATGCATTATTTGCTCTTGGACATATTCTCTTGTAGCCCTGGAAGGCAAACAACATTTGCTTTCTGCAACACATCAAACTGAATACTCGCATTTGATTAGCTAGTTATGTGAGGTATCCTCAGGCTTTCTCTGCTCCTCTGCATTTTAATAATCTCTTTTTAATTTCTGGCTGATAGTATTTTTACCCCAAGTGTATTAGTATTTCCACACACCTATGCTAATTCCAACACCACAAGCAGCTGCCCATTCTTCTTCACTCTCCTCGTCTTCCTACACTTTCCATCTCGCAGCTGTTGCCGCTATGTGAAAAGGATGCCCAATTTGCCATCTTTAGATAACTGGCTATTATAAACCTCACACCTACTTCATCCAGGCCACTTGTTAATGCATAAAAAACTTCACAGAGACGGCATCAATATTCCTTCACACTATACAGCCATATCTCAAGATTTTTCATAGCTTGAGCATATATCTGCTGAAACTATGTAACTAATCCATTACTGTCATATGAAAACCAATTTTTTAATCTTATTTTTCTGCAGAATGAAAAATATCATAATGCTAAGCTTGAAATACAATTATTATTTGTACATTAATTTTTTAAGTATGTGAGTACTTTTTCCAGATTTTGCTTTAAGCCCCTGCTGGTGCCTGCAATTCCTTGAAGCATTCTTACACTACACCACATGAAAATAAACAGCATTTATCCCCTGCAGAGTCAATCCGTACACCAATAACAAACACCCTAAGCCTGTCTCTTTTAATATGTGAAACTCTGACCTCAGATGTATATGCAAGGTTGCCGCTGACTTTCATGAAGACAGGAGAGTATATTTAAGGGCAAAATTGGGAATATGGTCTGGTTTTCCTCAATATTTCATATAACCACTCCATCAGACTCCTAGGGGCCTTTTTACCCAGGCCTCTGTAACGAGCTTTTGTGAGCTACACCTCCCAGTAAACCCCTTTCCCCCTTGACTCCAAATTTCAGAAACCTTAATTTAACTCTGAATATAAACAGCAAGTCCAGAGACCATTTTTGATCTCATGTATTCTTGTGATGCTGCTTCATAACATGTTGCTCTTCGTAGCCTCTGCCCATCATCCATTTGCTGCAGCACGCTGAAGACAGCCCCAGCCGGGCACTCAGCTTTAAGGGACATGCCAAAGCCATAGGTAAAGCAGGGATTTAGGGCAGCAGCACATGATACTGCTTTTAGAAGATGACTAAAAACCTCGGCTCAGGTGACATACTCATCTCACAAGCCCAGCTCACCGGACGGGGCTTGCCTAGACAGGTAACGTCGCTCCAGGACCTTGCCACCAGCTCGCAGACATTTGCTAGTATAGTTCCTAACGTATGGAAACTTCTCAGATGCTGGATTTTGAGAAAGAATAAAGCAAACAATGCTCAGCCTGGTGTAGTGAAGTTGCTTTCCAGAAGAGGTTCCTGTGAAAGCGGCACTGCTAGATTTACCTTCTTTCATGAACCAAACCCACATTCGGCCTTACCAAGTCCAATTCTACCCCTGTGCCAAACGATCCCTCAAAGCCCAGCACAAACCAAGGATAATTAATACAATGCAGAGTTTCCTCTTGAAGGCATTAAGCCTGGGGCCAATGAGGGCAGAGATCAGGGTTGTGGGACAGCAGCCTCCGCAGCGGGGTCCACCTCCCCGCCAGCACCCATGGGGGACCAGGCTATAGTATACTCCAGGGAAAGTGTGCTGCAGCCCTGCACCTCCTTCCTTCAGAGAGACCTGGTCTGCGGCACAAACCCTTAAAGCTCACCAGCTATCTGCTTTCTGCCTCTTCCCCTGCTTGCCACAGTGGCCCAGGGAGCTGGGCAGGACCAGACAGCAGCTTCAGCCCTTGGCCCTCTCCCAAGCTCTCGGGGACCACAGTCTCCCAGCGCATTCACCTATGTCCTACTCCTCCCTTGGCCATCCAAAAACATTCCCCTCCTTCCATAACACGGGAATAACAAAGCTTCACTGGCTCACAGGGCAATGGCAAGGAGGCAAGATGGGTTTTCCTCAGCAGCAGGTACTGGGGGAAGCCCCTGGACCTGTCCCAATGCCACACACAGGTTCAGCTCCTGAGCGCAGGGGCAGCCCTTGCTTTAGGAGGGATTTCAGGTTTTGCAGATGCTTGCTGCTGAGAAAGCATTTCTATTGTGCAGAGGGGTGGGACAGTGAGTAAGAGCCCTTCATCATCCAGCACCGCTTTGCACTGCTTCCCTGTTTTCTGGGTGGAAGGCTGACTAGAGATAAGCCGGGCTTCATTACATTGTAAGTTATGATAGCGATGTTGCAGAAAAATATTTTTTTTTCCTCCAGTTCGCTGCTGTGGTTTCCACTAGGCACAGAAAAATGCAGAGAGCACAACCATTTTCAATTCAAGTGCTCCTGCTGTGCCCTCACCAAGACAGCTCCCCATGGAGAAGTTCTGCTATTGCCAGCGACTGATAATGAAAGAGTAAACACCACACACTGTCAGGTGTTCAGCCAGATGGCTACCTGAAAATAAAAAGCAAACAACATTCAAAACTCCAACATCTTTTTCCAAAAGGCTTGCAACCTCTGTATCTGATTCTGCATGTGCTCTTTGAGATGAAGGTTATTTGAAAGACTTACATTCCAGGAATGCTTGCAGAGTGACCAGGTTATCTATGGCACTGCTTGTACGAGTTAAAAATAGCAGCTGATAACACGATACAACACTTCCGCCCAGTTATCAAAAAACAGAAATGACAAGCAAGGTGAAAAAATATTAAGAAAGTGCAACTGGATTTCACATTTTATTTAATTAAGAAGACCCAGTCTAAATCTTACATTAAAATCCTAGAAACCATCCAAAGCCAAACCATCACCACAGCCTCAGGGCATTGCCCACTTGCATCTAACATGGACATCACCTCATACTCCCCTGGCACAAAGGGGCTTGCAAAAAAGCCAGAGACTCAAAGGTTTACTAATCTGCTGCCCTGTTAAACTGTGTATGAGCTAAGACACAGGGCTGGTAACTAGCAGGTGTTAAATAAGTTGAGCCCCTTGTTCATACCTCTAAGAGCAGGCATGCTGCTGTCACACAGCTTCAATGAGGTGCTGAGGGTAGGGAAACAGCATACAGCCCCCTGGGCTGCTGTGGGGTGAGGACCGCGCCCACTAAAGCACAATTTCTATTCACAGACTGGGACACACACACACCCACACCCCCTCACAGCCGGTGAAGCAGATGAGATGACAAAAAAAAAGTCACTTACCCTAAATAACAATTCACTACTCAACTACTTATACATCTTTTCCAGCAGGTCAGAGCCTCTGACAAAAGCCTCAGTGATTGTATTTCATCTCCAACTGCAGCCATGGGCAGAAAATGGTGCTGAAGCTCCTTGCACTGAAACCAGGTGGATGCCCTCAGTGCAGCTACAACACAAACCTGCTTGTTTTCATTGCCAAAAAATGTGGATAGAAAATAAAATTCCAGTGCCAAGCCCCTCTTCTGGCTTCAGGGTAGTAACAAAAGCAAACCATGCAAAGGACAAGCTATGAAAATAAAAATTTAACTCTCTCTTAAACAAACGAGCACACCAGGGACAATTCAAAACCATACAAAAGGTGTAACTAGCCAAATTCCAGGAAAGATCTCACCTGGCATTAAGACAGCCTCCTGGACTGAACAGCAGTTGGGCCAGGATGGCTCTTGGTTCTCAGATCTCATCCCACCCCTCAATAATGACATCTTGTGCTGGCCTCTGGCATGTCACTTAAGTCTGCTTTCCTGAGCTTTTCCATCTACAAAATGGGAATAATCACATTTAATTTATTTGCAGAGCTGTTATTAGGGTTAATTAGCTAATGTTTGTACACCACTTTGAAAAAATGTAGGAGTGCTCTCTCCTTCTCTTTCTCTCTTTCTCTGTATATAAATATATGATGTCCTATTATCATAACCATCTGTGCCAGTGGGAAATTTTAATTGCTGAGTTAGCTCTTGGGAAAGACCTGCCATTCTGTAATATATAGGTTAGAGGACTTTGTGAACTGTGAAGGTAACGACAACATGTTTTAACGGGGAATGCAATGAGACATGAGGTAATGCTAAATTTGGCGCTAACAGGGAAGTGTTTACTAAAAACCTAGAAGAAAAATCCTGATGACCCTTCTGCATGAACTAAGTACTAAGGAAGGAACTTAAAATATGTCTTCAGGAAAATAAATTTATCTTCAATTAAAAGAACTGAGAAAACCGTGACCTGCATTTCAAAATGCAAAGGATGGGATATCCTAAAGGCTAACCCAGAAGAAATACATGTGAAAGCAATTCCATTGCTAGAGAGAAACAAGTGGGTCAAAATAAATGTCTCCTCTGGCTCTTAGCATGAAGCAAGCTCATTTCTTAAATGAGAAAAGAAAGAAGAGAGGAAACAGAAAAGAAGTTATGAAGTCTGAATATACGCTGGAGGTAAAAATATAAGGCATAAAGTTAAGGGGACAAACAGTAGGGTTTTTGTTTTGCTTTAACTTGAAAGAGTAATGGGAAATAAGTAAATGTTTTTATAAATACAACCAAGGAAAATACAGGGAGAGAATGGGTCTATTGTTGAACAAGGCAGGGGATCACATAACAAGAACCCAGATGGATGAAGCAGTCAATAGTTATTTCCCTATGTGTGCTGTACAAAGGACACAGAAGTATTAAGCAGGTGATAAAATTCATGATCTAGATAAGCCTAGGAAAAAAATGGAGAAATATAAAAGTATATCCATTTAATCAATATGCCAAATTCTTTCTATAGCAAACATCTACTGAAGTCAATGGAGTTAAACAAGGGATAAATTTAGCCTACATTTTATAACTCAATAAGACCAAATGACATGCACAGAAGGGATCTAAAGAAACCAAATATACACTGAGACCATAAAACTACTGTTGAGCAGTCTTGAAGCTCATATGGAACTAGCAAGATACGAGCAGTCTGGAGATAAACAGTTTGTAGAAAAGAGCTGCGACATGGGAATGTGGTAAAACACAGAGTTAGGAAATTCCAATCAACTGCTTTATTAGAAGAAATAAAATACACAACATAAACCAGCATGATGAGTAAAAGTTAAGTTCAATAAAGAATGATTCTGCCCAGAGAAACCTGATATCTTCCAAACATGCAGGCATCTTGGAGTGAACGAATCCTAGATTAAGGAAGCAGTCTTTACTACTTAATTCCTATGGGATTAACAAACATACATGGAAGAATATTATTTCAGCAAAAACCCCAAAACAGAGAGAATAGGCAAATCCTAGGTCATAATCTTACGCTCATCTATGCTGGTGTAAATCTGGGTAACATTCACCAGCTGCCACAGATTTAGCTCAGTAGAGCTGGAAGCCAAGGCTGGACCAGCCTTGGACCCAATCCCTTCACAGTGTGAAATAATGCTCTTCAGAAAGGTGCTAACTTGGCACACAGGGATAACGACGTTCTCAGCTTGTCCTGGAAAGCAAACCGCCGCTCATGCCAGAGAAGCCATAAATAAATCACCAAGTGTGGTCAGACCCCAGGCTGCCGGACAGAAGAGCCAGTTATTAAGACTGATTTAGATGAACTCAAAACCAAATTTGGATTGTTGACTCTCTACACCAGCACTGCCATTGGGAACGTGCCTGGAGATATTCAGTCACCTACATGAATCACATATCTACATCTCCTCTTGGTGTGCTTACTGTGAGCTTAAATAACCCAGTTATACCAGAAAAGTGGGTAAACTAGCCAGTTGGCAATTCAGAACATTTTTTTTCACAATATTTTTATGCAAAATTTTGCCTATTTACATTATTGGTAGAAGAGGAAGAGGTTCCTATAGCACCCACAACTTTTACACAGATCCACCAGATCTCCAGATGCTATCACGTGAAGAACACTGATACAGGGTGTTTTTTTAAAAAAAATTACTTAAAGACCAGAAATATCAAGCAAATTTCATGACTGAATCACATTTATGAAAGGTAGCAAACAGCAGCTGATGACAGAAAGAGAGCTGATTCACATCTGCTCCAGCCTTCTTCTTACAGCCTGGTAAGAAAACCCGCTTCACTGTGATGAGCACTGAGGAGGTCACCAGGTGACGGAAAACCACCACACAGGGGAAGACTGAGTGAAACCATGCAATGAGCCTGCAGGCCAGAGAGACGTGCACACTCAGGAAGGATAAGCCTTCATTCAGCCAAAAGGCACAATTTTGTGCCAAAGGCTGCAGGTTTGTGGAGGGAAGAGAGGCACAGCTGGGGAGATGCCACCAAGATGATCAGCAGGTTTAGAAGTCACAGGGGGCTTTGAGGAAATTCATTTATAGTTCAGGGAGAGAAGAGGAAGTGGAGACAATTTAAGTGTAATTGAAAAACAGCAATATAAAGCAGCAAGGGAAGAGATGAAAAATAACAATAGATGAAAAATCATAAGCAGCTTGAAAGAAAGATTTCTATAGGCTACAGTAAGCCAGTCTGAGACCAAGCTGCCAGGGTGTGGGTTTCCTGGCTCTTACTCAAATAGCCCCTCCACTGGCACCATACCTCAAAAATCACTTTTTATTTGACATTACCTGCCCTGTCTGCAGAAGTACTTGGGATAAACCATCCCTAATAACAAAAACGCAAGTAACAGCTCCCCGCAACATTACAAGCTGTCCACTCCAGAGAGCCCCCCATCACACCCAACGTATTCCTCTGCCTCCCAACTGCTGTATAATGCATGTAGCAGAGGACTGGGCCTCCACACCACTGTGTTCTTGGCTTTGAAGGGATGCACTCACTGCAGGTCCGACACCCGAGGTTTGCCACACTTTCTGCACAACCCGCTCAAGAGCTCTGGCAAGGTATAGGGCACTTGAATGCCAGGCCAGGCCTGCTGCGGCAGCTGTAGATCAAAAGACCCACAACACGGTCATTTCTGCTTCTTGGAGGAGTAACTACAAGTGCCTGCTGTGCACTTTGTGCTTTTTAAAGGCGGCTTACCTTGTCAAGACAGGAATGGGAAAACAAGTTTACTCAGGCTCACCCATTCTTTATGGAGTTCACGGCCCTTGTGAAAATACCTCTTTTCTTTTCCCCCCCTCACTGTTCGGAGATGACGGGCATTTTCAGAGTGAAGGCTGAAGGGGTGGATTTGCAGGACATCTACCCTTAACATGACTTCTTGGGAAATCCCAGGCCTTACAGAGAGGCTATTTTCAACTGTTGTATCAGCAACTCAGCAGATAAGCCTGGTGTCGAGTGGCTTAGTCAGGGATTATCAAAAGCTGGGCTGCTCCCCATGTCTCTTTTTAACTGCCTTTCTCCACTCTTGGTGAAGTTCCTGGGACTCTTTCTGCTTCTCCAAGAGCAAACATCAAGCATCCTTCCCAGAAAGCCAGGTGATGCAGGCTTCAAGACAATGCCAGGTGATGCATCAGCAGACACTGGCCCCATGCTCTTAAGAAATCACTGCACAACAGTGCTGAAAGCCAAGTTGTTTGGTGACCATGAGCCTTGACATCACGTGTTCTACCAGCAGTGTCACTAAATGAGCTGCAGGTGGAGAGCACCCCTTTACCACTGGCCTTGATGTCACCTTTGCAATTTTCCAGGGCTCTGGTCAACAC
The DNA here is from genome assembly GCF_000699245.1 of Pterocles gutturalis. Classification (NCBI taxonomy): domain Eukaryota; kingdom Metazoa; phylum Chordata; class Aves; order Pterocliformes; family Pteroclidae; genus Pterocles; species Pterocles gutturalis. The sequence goes on along the minus strand of NW_010136525.1, from coordinate 19,686 downwards.
CAGGAGCTCTTGAAGGTCACAGGGCTGGGAAAGCAGAGCACTAAGAGGAAGGGAAAGTCTTTGGAAATACAGTTTTAATAACTTTGGGCCTGTATCAGCGTGTATCTTCCAGTGACAGTACGTGGACTTCCTCAAGATAGTCACTGTGCATTTCCCTTAACATTCTCCACGGTGTGATGATGTTTTGAATTAACTTGGTGTGTGATACATATTCAGCAACCATTTATGAAGCACAGAATTAAGTAGAAGAGGAAACAAAAACACTCATCATAGACTTTGCATCTCCTCCACTGGTGCTGTGATTTGCTCTGTCCCTTAACCTCCCAAGCTAGTCAGATGTTACAGACACTAAAGCTAAATTTAACTTGTATGACCACACTCAGCAGATCCCATTTACCTGAGAAGGCTTTGTGGCCCCATTTAGGAAAGAGCTTCTGCAGCTCCTCCATGGTCCCTGCACAACAGCCCAGCTGAAGGATGAGATAGAAGAGATATCAAGAGAAAATGGAGGCAACTTGGCCATCAGAAGCCAAACTGCAAAAGCTAAAAGCTGCAAAATGCTACTGGCAGATTTCGTATCACCCTAAAGCAGAAGAACCAACAACACCCAAAAAAGCAAACTATTTTCAGCAGCACTGATAGGAAGTTGGAAATTAAACACCAGACTATAAGTGCATCCACTTGGTTTGCCGGCCCATATGGCCAAGGCAATTATCTCCATTCATTTCACCTCTCCACTCACTGGAAAAAAAACGAATCTGGAAAGGATGGAAAAATACTGCTTAAAAAGAACAACAGTTTTTCACTATCTCTTAAAACATTTAAGTATATATTATCTCAAAAGGATACAGAACTCTATGATCATAGGCCATGCTAAACTGTGCCATCTCATAATACGCAATCACCACCATGCACCACCTGTATGGGTTAGATCAATTGCCCAGCAGGGCACCAGGGACATCACAGTGTTCTGGGGCACTGCAGCATAGCAGGGACAGCCTGCTGTAGCTATTTCAGAGAACTTCAGAGATTTTTCTTTTTTAAAAAAGTGTGTGACTAAATGCTCCCTTTCCTGTTGCTGTTTGCATGTTGTTAAAGGGACAACTCCATTTTTAAAGCACTTGACAGGTCACCTTCAAGAATTCACCATGTATACCCATGCTTGCTTTCTATTTATTCCTATTCTATTCCTTTAGTTCTTGATGGGACTGTACTGCACTGCACAGCCTGGTGTTCCCAACTTTCCTTTCCATCAGGTTATGATTCACAAAAAAGTGGTTACCTCTAATTCTCCACAGGTATGCTTGTAGGCATTTCACATTTTTAAAGCCAGAGAAGTCTGAAACGTTTTGGGAATAGCAGGAGGGGGAAAATGGCTGCTTAGCTCTAATGCAAAGTAAACACCACCTTCTGGCAGATGCCCACCCTACGGACAATATGGGGGGAGCACCAGAGACTACCAGCAACACAATGATTCCTAATTAGCAACAAACGGAAACAAGAATGCATGGACTGGGGCTGCCTGCACTCATGCGCAATAATTAGTAACACGCTGCACCACGCGTGGTATGTGACACTGCCACTCCAGCAACCTCCCGTTTGGTTTAAGAGGAACAAGGTTAGACCTCCCAACCCAATACGCAGTTTCAGTTTTAACAATTCATTCAAAGGATGCATCACAGTGACAGCTGAGGAACATCCAAGCTGGATGTTAAGTCTCAGGCAAAAACCCCAAATCAGCCCCACTACTTCCTGCAGCCTGTGGCTTTTAAATGAAACCTCACAATCCAAATTTAGAAGTAAAGCAGAAACCTTGGGAAGAAGCTACTTCCTGGGAGAGCCTGGGAGTGCTGCCTTGGACATAATTAGGGAGGCATCTAGCACCAAAGGCCATGTCGCATCACGCCTCGGAGCAATGACAGCAGAAGGGACACTGGTGTGCTGGGAGAGCCAGCTGCTGCTATCTCTTCCAGTCAACTGCGCTGCAGCTCCCGTTACCATCAGCCAGTGGAGAGCACTTTTATATGTCATCTTCGTCCACTGTTAGCTTTGACACCGCTTTCACCTCCACTATTTACATGTTGAGGAAATAGAGGTCTACTGGGAAGACAACGATTCAGAAAAGTCTGCTTGCTTTTTAAGAACCCATCATCCTTCTTATTTTCCTGCAGCATATGCATGGGTAAAAATAGGCAACCGGCCTTGATAGTTGGTGAAGCTCTCAAACACTGAACAGATCTGCTGCAACCTTCTTGGGCACTGCACAAAGCCCATCCTTCCCTCTAGACACCCCTGAAAGGAGCGGGAAGAGATCTGCACAGAAGATACACTGTGGTTTCTAACTGCACTGCTCTAGGGATATTGTACTAGATAGGGGCGGGAAGGGTTTTCTTCCCTCCCCACCCTGTTCTGCGTTTCAGTCTAAAAATCAGCCTAGCCATAACTTTACTGATGAGGATGAGGGAAGAGTGAACATGGCAGAGGGAAGCATCTCATCGCTTATCACCCGCCGTAACTGCATCTGCATAGACTTGTAGTTGTCCCAGCACCATCCTAACAAGAAACATGGGACTATCAAACTGGAGATACAGCCACTACTTCAGGAAGAGCAAGACATATGGAAACTTTAATTCCCATTGAACTCAGTCAGTGCAGAGTCACAAAGGAGGAGGACTGGAAGAAACCTCCAGAGCTCACTCCACACATGATTCTGGCGAGTGCTTTTGTCACAGGAACATTATTCACTCCTTCCTGCTTCCCTTTCATTTTCTTACAGATGACAAACCCAACAGACATCTACAATGACTAAAGAAGCAACTATGGGCACACCACAGAGATAGTGCAAGGACAGAACTACTCCAGATTCACAGTATACCCTCATCGCTTGCTGACAACTGTATGTGCTACAGGCCTGACTTTGCTCCCGTTGATGCCACACCAGTGCACATCCCACAAGGCGGTGGAGCAGCACTGCTCCTCAGGTACCATCAACACCTTGCAAACCACAGATGTGGATGCTGAGCCAGGTTTTCAAATGTGAGCAGCACAGTATCATTAGCCAAACCCATGCAACTAACAACTGCGTGCTTTTCTTCAAGGCATATCAACAGCTGGCCCCACTGAAGACATCATCCCAGACATCTGCTATTGCATTTTGAGGGGGTCCTAAGCTGAGCGGGTTTGGAAGCTACAAGGTGATGTTCCTGAGCAATGAAAACTGAAATTCAATTTAGTTGGTCAATCAGCTCTCTCCATTTCCACAGTGTTCCTGGCTATATGCATTTTCTCTTCCACACACACACACACTATTTCAGCTGCTTGGCTTCGCAGTAGACAGCAAGCAATCAAATACAAATGCAGACATTTAAATCTCGGGCAAATTCAGATCCATACAATGCAAACATATGTACCTTCAACAGGGCACACACACTTTCCAGCAACTTAATGATTCATTGCAAGGGAAGACTGTTTGCTTTGCTTCAGGAATAGGTATTGGATCCTGACACCCAAATGGAGTCTTCTCAGGAGAGCCAAGTTATTCTCCCTTGTCTACGTGGGTTTTTTTCTGAATAGATGTCTTGGCTGAAATGTTATACTGCTTCCAGGTGTCTTTATTGGTTCAGTGCATGCATGCAACAACAGAAGGGGTGACATCCCATGTTCCCACAGGATGGCAATTGCTACTCCTGCAGGGATCTGTCCTTCTTTGCCACTTTCTTTAACCGTTACTTCCTCTCAATGAATTACTCAGGTACATGCAGGACAGCAGACTATGCATACATCTCCCCCCAGTTTCCACCAAGTTTAGACATCCACTTCACACAAGTCAGAAAGCATATTTGGCTTTTTATTGTTTTTATTTAAAGGCCTACAAGAACAACATAAATTCCTCCTTCCTTTTCTGGAGGAGCCAACAGGACTCGTTAAGCCTTCTGGTTCCCTCTGCTGCCATAAAAAGGTGCAGGGTTTCTGAATGCAATCAGCTGCTGTGCAAAGGCCCTGCTGCAGTCTCAAAAAAATTCAGAGTTCATGTCCCTCCCACCAGAGTCTCCTGTGGGATCACACCAGCCTCCCAGCATCGCCGAGCCGAGGAGGGAGTCAGCACTGGCAGCAAAGGTCACCTCCAAGCAGAAAGGTTTCCGGAGGCCCTCCACTTTCACTCTGGTTCTTTGGAAATGACTATATTTCAGAAGTGACTGTCTACACAATGCACAGGGCTGAAAGGAGCAGTCTGTCTCTGCAAGGAAGATCAAGAAGTCAAAGCACTTAAACTTCCGCTTTCTACTAAGCTTCCAAGAGAGTCTCCTTGAAGACACTGAAGCTGGGCATCCTGATAACAAAAACAGAAAGCTAGACACCAAACAGAGCATCTCCTTACAGGCGCATCGGCCTCCCAAGACAGACTCACAACTTAGAAAAAGGGGAGCACAGAGACCCTCAACTACCCAGGTTTCCACGTGGCAAAGCCCAGGGCTGGAGCAGGGTGCTGAGCCAGGCTCAGCATGCCAGAAGCCATGCCATTTCCATATGTGAAGGCAGTACCCACCCCTGCTTTACATCCCTTCCAGCTTCCCAAGAGTCAGAGAAAAGAGCTCCCAGAGTCAGGCAGCTGATGTGATACCAAAATGAGAGGCGTAAAAAGTTGACTACCACCATAACTAGCTACAGCTGCACCTACCCACCGGTGCTCTCCTGCATGAACAGTGTGGCGACAGCAAACCTCAACATCCCCAGACTAAAATACATGCACAAAGTACAAGGTTAGTTTGTGCATGTGTAAGGAAGGTGGTGCTTCCCAATGCTACATTTACACGTGTAAAACACAGGCAAATTGTCGACTAGCTGACAGCTTATCCAGCACCTCAAGGCAGCAAGACTGCCTGAAATCACTCCCCATCGGAGAATTGCTCGTGTTCACCAGGACAAAGCATCGGGCAACCAGAAGGCAATGGGCTACAGCATATTGGCTGTATCTGGATAGCATCCCTTAAGCTGCCTTCGCAAACAGGTGGCATGGCAAAGCCATGGCATGCTATACACCAATGTCCTTCTCAGACATTCATTTCGAGGTAGTTCAAGCATGTGTGTTGTAAGGACAGCTTCCATTAACAGTGGTGCTTGAACCAAAGGCTGGTAGCACTGAAAATTGTCTAAGGAAGGAAGCACTATATGAAAGTTCAAATATAAGAGATGTATTTCTCCAACAAGCATGCTCCAGAAATAGAAACCACAGTAAAACACAGTGATTAACAGAAGGATGCATGTTATCTTTCTAGGTCAACTCTCAATAACTTGAGAAGATACTAGGTCACAGACTCATTTGGTGGGTTGGTTTTTCCTTTTTTTAAAAAGAAAAAACCAACACAGCTATACTGACTTCAGTGGAACTTTTCCACTCTTCAGTCACTAGATGTGCCTGATAATACATGACCTAAATGGAACAGAAGTTGCATTCCCTCACAATAATGATAAGGCTAAGGAAGATCATTACAGCATGTCCTCATCAGATATTAGCAAGCAGAAATTTAGGAAAGGTTTACAGCAAGACTTGAGGCCATGAAACTAAATTCTGCTTTCACTACCAGCTGCTGAGTTTTAAGCTTGGACCTGCAGCTCGGAGCCTATGGCCTGGGTAAGAGAAAAATCAGCCAGTATTTCCATGCTTCTCTGTAATTTGAAACCACTGAGACATATCTCAGGGTATAAATCACACAGCTCTATAAATGAAATAAATTACGATTTTGTACTCTTTGGAAGAAAGCTGACACCAAATTCATGTAGCAAATGTAAGAAAAAACAAGCCTGGCTTGTGGCCCAAGCACGTAAGAAGCTTCCCCTTGTTCCCGTGGAGGAAACTCCACCACCACCATTAGTTGGCTAGTCCCTTGGGGGCTTAGAGCTACAGGTAGTCTACAGTACACTAAACATCTGTCTGTACATAGCATCTTCAGGTAATGAGGTAAACATTTATTAACAGAAAGGGCCACCAGCAAAATTCCAGCAAACTCTTGTGAAAGGGCAAACTCCTATTCTCAGGTAATTAAATGCTGAATCTTCACAGTTAAGTCCCAGTCCCAGGTTCACATCACACAGATACCTATGACTGCTTCTCAATGCTACACAAAAAGAAGTATCACACTTTTTAAATGCACACTGTCATTTCTGTGAACTGAAGTATGACCTCTCCCTGGCACAGTCTTTTTAAAACAAAGCTGCTACATACATGTGAAAAAGCAAGTAACCCACTACCAGAAAATACTTAGTTTTGTATAAACCAATTATCTTCTGAGGCAAAATGATCAGATAAACACTATTCTGAAAGTGTGTGGTTATGAAATGATTGAATGTATCATTTTGTCTGTTTTATAACAAATTTAAGATAAAACTGAACAATTCTTTAATTTCATAATAGGAAAGAAATCTTATAACAGACAACCATCACTTAAAATCCCTTCAGAAACATTCTGTTCAGTTTCAAAGTGGGGACAAAGGTGCATTATAAAGTGCTTTAAGAAACTATTCCCTCCTAATCTGGTTCCCCCCCTCTCAATAATATATAGCAAAGAAAGTAGGACACATCTTGGAGCCTACCGATACAAAACCAGTGAGAGCTTTGCCTGCCAAAAACATCAGAATCCTTGGGGATGCCTATAAACCACCATGTTTGGAGCTCGAGCTGCAGTTTCCTGTAAGTCTCTGTCTTCTGTACATGACACAAGCATGACTGTTAAGTGAGTTTAAAAGAAATAAGAATGACTACATGAAGACTATTTCTTAAAATCCTTGCAAAATGGGAAGTTGCATTTCTTACATAGTTTCCAAGAAAATGAGATTTACATGGTTGCGCATGCCTTCCAGTTCCTCCACCACACCCACAACCCTCCAGCTCATGGGTAGACTTCAATGAACTCTAGCCAAGGACTACAGCATAATGGGATGGCCTCTGACACTGCGTCTCTGCAAATGTTATGAAAGCGAAAGATTTAATAGAGACGATACCACTTTGTCTCATGGAGGGAAAGACTAGTGGCAAGCTGAACCTTTTTCAGGCATTGAAGAAGTGTGACAAGAGTGTGCTGAAAGACACAAAGATGGAAAAAGCTTTCATCAGCCCAACCCAAAGGTGAAGCCCTCCCCATCCTTCCACACCCAGGTTTTGGCCACAATACCAAGTAACTCAATAACTGAATAAAGCACGGAGACTACTCACTGTCTCGGCAGCCCATCCTGCCCCATGGCTTTCTCAGCCCTCCCCAGGGCCTCTTACCCATACCATGCTTGGGTACCACACAAGAGGCCACCATGAGCCATCTGCCTTTCTCAGTGAGATCAAACCATTCCCAGAGGGCACAGCACTAGCATGCACTGCTAGCCTCTTGGACAAATTCACTGCTGTTAGAAAGATGACAGACCTCCACTAAGACGTCAATCCTGTTATTCACAGTCCCACGGGGAAAGGCATGGGAGAAAAGCCTTGAACACCATGGCTTCTCCACAGCACTTCTCCCCCAGGTTAGTCTCCGCAGTTATTGGGGAGGTACAAAACACAGGCCTAAGAAAGCAGAGCACCAGCCTCACGCACACCACTAGACAATGAATGGAGAAACCCACTCCCATCATTCTCAATTAACAAGCCCTATTTTTATTTTTCTGCAAATTGTCCCATGGGAACAGGGGAAGGGTACCGGCCTCCTTGCAGGGAATAGGTTAAGCTCAAATGCCCTGCATTCACTTTTAACAGAAATTGTTCGCAGCACTTAATTCCAAGAAAGCCACAATTAATTGTGCTACAGTATCACTAAGCACACTGGTTACACCATTAGAGACCATTATTTCCCTCCAAGACATTATGTTACTACATTATTTATGCAACAGTCCAGCGTAATCAAGTGGTGCTTTGCATCCTCCTTCCTACTAAACACCAAGTTCATGGCTCTATAGAATTGATGTCGGATTTAGTGTTAGTGAGGGTTTGTTTTCCAGTAGGTAAAAAATTCCAGTTAAAAACCTAATAAACAGCTGTGCAAAGAGTTAAACACCTGTCCTTAATCAAATGCAAATGCTTGGGTTTCTATTTGATACAAGTCAAAATTATAGCTGTTTCTAAATACTCTGCTTCGACAGTGAATAATTTTACCTCATCTGGACAGACAAAAATAGAAAGGCATTTGAGGGAGATTAAGCCAGAATGTAGTAAATTAGCAAGCCTCTTACATAAATACTGAACTTTTTGAAGTTAAGGGGGGAAAAAAAGCAGCTATACCTAGAGGTTTGCCACTCCTCACACAGAGAGCATACATGAAAGCCAGGGAAGGAAGATTTGCCCATGTCAAAATTGCAGAAGAAAACCTGGAGAAGTCATCACAAAAGGAGCTCAGAACAGTAGATCATTCAGTACTGCAGCTCTTAACTCATCCATGGAACTACTGCAACAAGTAAAATTTATTCGTGTGAACAATACTGCAGGAAGGAGCCTCTGTTTGCGGAGCGCCCAGTCAGCAACGAATGGTTCTGCAGCACAGAGGAAGGCCAGGAACGCCTGCCACGTCTTGTGCAATGCCTGGGAAGGCTGTCCAAGTGAAGGCTGGGCTAAAACATGAAACAGTACTTCCTCTGCAATTATTAATACAAGACAGACTCTTAATATAATCTTTGGAAACGTTCTGCTTCACATGCATAACCCCAGCAAATTGTTTCCCAGTCACTCCCTGCAGTATTCAGCTCCACAAACCCCCAGTATGCTGGAGAAAGGAGAGGGCTCTTCAGAGCTATTTTAAATTTACTTTCTTTAAGTTTCATTTAATCTTCTTGCACCCTGACTCTCTGCAAAAAAGTGGCTGATCAGCTCTCGCTTTGCCACTCGCTCTCTCGCATGGTGCAATCACAGCTTCTCCTGGGCACCTTCTTTCTGGACCAAGTAACACCTCTCTGATTGACTATCGCCGTACTGAAATATTCCCCTTGAGCCCCCCGACTTTCATTATATTTTCTGCTGTTTGCCCTGTTCTTTCTCTTTCTGGAAATGAGGCTACTTAAACTGAATGAACTAATTACTCCAAGCTCAGAAGATAATTTATGGGGGTTCTGAATTGTTCTAATTTTTCTTTATATGATAGCCACCTGTGCGTTTGTTCAAAATATTGACAACTATTTCAGTGCATCAGTACAATGCCAGCAGCACTGTGAACCTTCATAGGGAACAAGATCAGAACTTGTTCCCAAGATGCTCCTCAAGCCACAGTCAAGGGTAGAAATAAACTAAGAAGTGCTTATTTTCTCAACCCCTCTTCCCTTCAACACTGTCCTTACCTCCAAATTGGATGTTTTCCCAGGGGCTCAGACCCCACCAGACCACAGAAGGGTGTGAATCCCAACCCTAATGACCCCAGTGTGTCCACATCACCTTCTCACTCCAGCCACAGATGTCTTGGAAACACTGTTGGGAGTACGCAACATGGATTGCACAAGCTGCGTGTAGGCCTTGCAGCTCTTTTTAATGGCACAGGTCTGATTCTGCTCAGCAACTAGCTTTGTAGACAGCTTTGCAGTTCGGGTATGTTTGCACAAGAATCAGCTATTAAGCAGGCAGCACTGTTCCAGGTAAGTTTCCAGGGAGTCCCAAAGCACAGCCCTAGGGCGGGCAAATCAGAGCCATCTAATGTCAAGGTGACAATGGCAGTGGTAAGGGTGGCAGGGTCCCTTCCAAAGGAAAACCTTGCCAAGGCCATGCATCCTCACTCTGAATGAAGGACAATTCACCTGCGATAGTGGCCAATGCCTGAGCCTGAGCATCAAGAGCCAGCCCAAAACCTTAGAAAACACTTTGTGACTCACCAGCTCCTGCCTCACACCAACACAGTCTGTAATTAAAGGTGTCTCAATAGAACCTCACCACCCCCGATAAGGCGGTGCTTTCCCACCTGTCTGGTAAATGCCATAACATCAAGCTCTGACATCACTGGTCAACAGAGAGGAGGTAGAGCAGACATCAGCGTCCCCATCTGCTCTGGGGATTTGATGGCTCTCATCACCATAGGTCTCCTTATAAAACCCAGTAATTACCCCATGCATGCACAGTTTCTATGTGCTGAAGAGATGCAACAGCCCATATCCTTCCTGAAAATCAATTAGATTATCTGTATGCTTAAGGGGGAATAAGCTTTGGCTGGGCTATTTTTCTCTTATTGTATTTAATCTTGCTTTAGAAGCATTCAGCCACTGCAGTTTAACTGCTGATGTATGTCAGACAGCATCACTGACTTATTTACCTTGGCTCCCAGCTTTTGGCTGCAAGAACATTGCTACGTAAGTCCAGCATCCTTTGCATTAGACAGATGTTTATCTCATTTCTACCTTTAAACTTGTAAAATAGTTGAAATTACTCCTACCTTTCTTACCTGTGGTTCACCAAACACGCTCTTTAAGATGGAAGGCCAGTCATAGTATGCATTCACACAGGTGGGAATTTTTTATTAAAAATAGTCTGCATGTTGCTGGTGTCTGCCCCTGCATTCACCCAGCTTTTGTGAGCACAGTGGTATAATGAAGGACTAGCTAACAAGTAAAGGCACAACAGCAGGTCCTACCTGCTGAAGGGCAGCTTGTTTGGAGTTGTGGGGTGTTTTTCCACGCTAAAGGAATTGCGCATTTTGAAAACCCTCCTCCTTACTGAGAGCATGACAGATAATTAAACTGAAGTTCTTATTTTTAAAATCTAATTTGCTTTTGAAAACATACACTGCTGAACTATTTTTAGGATTTTTTCTTATGTGGGACAGTGGAAATAGGCTAGACAGTTAACACGAGGGCTTACAGGATGTACTGAGCAGCGTTCAGTTTTGCAGTCTTTAAGCTGAACACTGTGAATCAGTAAAACAGTGAAAAAAAAATTTCCTTTCAAATTATAAATAAACATCTGCAGTGAGGTACCGATATTGATCTCCAGTTTTGAAAAAGCTTATTTTTAGCAAAACTAAACCTGGGCCTAACAGCTTTGACTCAGGAGTTTCTTCAATTTGTTACCAAATGTGAGAGCTTATCCTGGCATTTGACAGCTGCTCTCACCACCAAAATCAGGCAAGGACTACACAACTGGGTTTACAATACCTTTGGAATACGTTGTATCATACATCACTCCACACAAAATGTATGCTAGAGAAGTAAAATAACACCAGTAGCACAAGGATAATTTTTCTGAACTACTGAGTTTTGTGACCCTTCTTTTATAAACATCGAGGGAAGTAACAGCATTGGAGATACCTGCATCTAGCCCCCAGCAGTTTTGTTCACTATACTGCAACCCAGAGCAAAATAATCTATCTACCCAGGCTTACAGTGAATGATTCAGCGAAACTAATGTCTGTGATATGCTGGCATTAAAAAAAAAAAAAAAAAAAAGCCCCTGTATTACAAAGAAGTCTTCTTAGCATCCTCCACAAAAAGCATCCCAGTAGGTACCCAAAATTACTCCAACCTCTGAAATTTCTCCCCTTTCTGTCAGCAGCTCTTCCCACCAAGGGGCTGGGAGTCCAGCATCAGTCCCCGGGCATCTGGCCGGCCTCGCTGGTGGCAGCTTGCCTTGCTACCACAGCCAAGTCCTCTGTTTTGAGGTAGTAGAGAAGCAAAGATGCTTCACCTGGGGCAAATGACTTGCAGTCTGGGGAGTGGATACAGACCACAGCCCCACATCCCCACATCCTCTATTTTTCCAAATCCCTGCCAGATAACACCCCAGAAGCAGGGCTTGCAAGCCCTCTGCAAGGAAAAGCTGACCCTCCCCAACTTTAGCTCCTAATTCACAGCCAAACACAATATATTAGCAAAGGCCCTACAGCCCAGCAGTGTTTATCCAAGACTACCACGGGGCCAGAGAAACTGCAAAACACTGTAGGATGCAAAGTTTCCTCCAGTTATTCGACCGCCTTGAAAATGGAAATGTATTCACCATACCTCTGCTGCAACCCCAACCCTGTTCACTTCCCCCACCTGGGAGCAGTATTTCATAGCACTGCAATTTAAAAACAGGTTGTTTTTATTAATTTTAAAGCCTCACACTCTCACAGGTCCAGGTGCTACTCCACAGCACTCGAGGACAGAAATCCAGTCCTTGAAGAGGCCTCTTCTCTAGTCTTCTCAGGGGTTCCTGCTTGCCTGCTCACTCATGAGCGTGGCCCAAGGCATTTACAGCCACGTGAAGTCCATGTGCTGTTCACATGAGCGAGATCTATCCACGTAAGGGTTCTGGGAGTAGGCTGCAAATTTGCTGACCCAAAGGTATTACCCATCCCTCCCGGCTTGGCTGCGACGCCTCCGTGCGCTCTTATCTCCTGGCGAGCATCCCACACGTCCCGCAGCACCGATCCCTCCTTACGCTTTCGCTTTCAGCTGCCTCACAACACCAGGAGATTATACCTGTTTCCTGTGCTTTATATATCCTTTGAAAGATCCCAGTATCAACATCCATTACTGCCTTAAACACAAGAGTAGGAAGAGCCTGGTTACGAAGTGTCACACCAGCAAAGTTCCCACCAAGCAAACCTGTCACGCTCACCTACGACAGCCAGCCACGCACCACCATGCAAATTTACACAAGGCCCATGTAACAGCCACCAGGACCAGAATCTGGCCCAATATTTTTTAACAAGTAGGATGCCATTTATCATGGTGCTTTATAGATGGCCTGGAGCCGACTGGGGTGAACAAGTCCTTCCTCCCTCACCC
>NW_010136525.1:0-6935 GCF_000699245.1 Pterocles gutturalis | reverse complement strand
TCAGCAGGGGCACGATCACCTGTCTTGAGACCTGTTGGTACAAGTGACCTAATTTTCTTCCTGTTCCTTATTACCAATCCGGTATCATTTAAATCAAGTCAACGCCGCTTTCTTTTCCTTACCAGTGATGAGATGAAATAATCCCTGTGAGAAACCACAAGTGTCCCAAGGACCTTCTCAGCCCCAACGCTGGTCCATGTATTTACTACAGGATGCCAACTGCTCTCTTACGGCACCATATTACAAAACCACCTGGGTTGCTTCCAGGAACTATTACACCAAAAAAAAGGTACTTCTCACTATGAACTCAGCGTAGGAATCAAGGAAGAGAATAAAATACCATCAAGATGACAGTCACTGCTTGAACGGAGCCCAAGAAAATGGTCACATCCCGTAAGCCATGCTGTGCAACTTCCTCCTCACTGACTCCCATGGTAAGGGAGTGTAACTATTCACAAGTATCAGTTCAGTACAAAAAAGTTAAATTAACTAAAATAACCGAGACAAGCCTCTGCAGCCTCAGCAAGGTACCAGCGTAAGTGCCTGTGCCCCATCCGTGCTGCTGAACTGACCCACACCGACAATGGCTCCTTGTTCTTCAGCTGCTCCCAGAAACATACCCCTCACTCCTGCTATCGAAACAAGCCTACAGCTGCCTTCTCACTGACTCATTTCACCTCATCAGCTGCCTCCTCTCTCCTGTTTTTCCAGGAGAGATGTAGCTTTATGGAAAGCAAAAGGAGTGACTGACCACCAGATTCTATCCCCTCACAGCCTACAACAGCAGAATTGCTGTATTACCTTCTGGGAAAATGGGAAGCTTACGCGCTGACAAATGTGGCCACGCTGAGCCCAGTGACAGACACTTTTTGTTGTAGGAAATCCCTGAAAGCAAGGACAGATGGAGAGCTTCATTTGAGGCTTTGGCTGGCATAGTCCTCTATAACCTCTGTGGTTTTTTTCAGGCTGCCCAATGGAACACCTCTGGCAAAGTAACCAGAGGTTAAGCTGGCTGCATAAGCTCTGGGGTAATTTTGACTCCATCTGTGTGTCTTTTAAAATCTTTAAAATACTTATCAGGTGCATAATAACTATAATCACAGATTTATACAGAGATGGTGCAGTAAGTTGCTTTTCATCAGAAAAAAAACCAAGAACAAGAGCAAAGGAAGGAAAAAGGCCCCACTTTTTCCTTACACCTTGCAGAAGCCTCCTACGCCTGGGGCAAAGGAAAACACCTGCAGATGGAGCCACAGGTGGGAGTGCAGGGACGGAGGGACAGGCAGGACAGCACCACTGCCAGGGATGGACATGACTGCCCGGCCTGGGAGACTGAGAGGGGCACCAGCAAAGTCTTGAAACTGGGAGGAGACTGGGAAAGTCAGCAGGCACTGACGTATGCTGTGAAGATCATACAAGTGATCTGGGAGGAGACAGAATTGAAAAAACCATCCCACAAAACCAAGCAGCTTCTCATTTCACTGCCCAGCAGTTAATGCTAACACTTGGTGTTAAAGGAGATAAGAGCAGGCTGATGGGCTCCAAGCAGCCTTCTGGGCCCTTGTGAAAGTGCAGAGAGCCAGCCTCCTCGGGGATGCAAACAGTGGTAGTGCTGCTGCTCGTGGTCCCCGCAGCAAGAGAGCACATCCTGGTGATGAACTCCTTCATCCATCTCCTCCTTGCTTTTTCTCTACAGCTTCTACTGGGACAGCAACAGGGCTATTTCGGGTGGAAGCTGCTAGTTTCGGCAAGCTGTCTGAAAGGAGCCCCTGCTCTTTCCTCCTCTGGTGTCACACTAACCATGGTGTCTTTTTCACTCAAAGTAACTTTGAGCAGCTACAGAAGAGAGAGCATTTGCAGTAGTGTTAGGGAAAGGTGCAGAGTTGTCCCTAATGCTCACCTGCACCTTGTGTCACCAGCTCAGAGGACTGAAAGACAAGGTGAAGCCTGTTAGCATTCAGAAAAAAAGCCAGGAACCCAATATACTGCTAAAATTATGCTGCTGTTTCCATAACGCGCTCCTTGTATATATAGTCATATTTCCCAATCGTAAGTCCAAAGCCTCGTTTACATCAGAAACTAAGTGGTATTGCTGCAGCCCTAAACTCCCTAGCACGGCCATGTCTATAAGTGCTATTAAGGTACTTTCCAACATGACAAAGGGACTAATCATATTGGCATACATCATCTTTATGATTATTCTGGGTGTTTCTGGTATAAACATTTCTGGGATTTTTTTTTTTTTTATGTGACACTCATAACTTAAACAAATTATACAAATAAAAATGTCCAGAGGGAAACACACCTTCATCAGTCAGTCAAACAGCAACCTCCGACTGGGTCTCTACTTCCCAGTCCCACCATTGCTCCTTCTCAACCCTCACAAGGCAACAGAGGTCTGCAACAAGCGTACACACACCGAGCATCCCTCTGTCCTGCTCCTGCCAACACAAGGTGTTAAAACAACCCACCCCACTTCATGGTTTCCTCACTGCCATCCCAGCTCCCACCAGCATTGGTGGCCACAAGCCATAATCAGGCACAACCTTCAGCCCTTTGGGCAGATGAGTCTCTCTCACATCCAGAGAGGGGTCAGATTCACAACACGTTCAGAGAAGCTGTGGATTAGTTTGCTTGGGAGGCTGTCAGGTAAGAGAGTCGAGCAGAAATACACACAATTTGTTGCACTGCTACTGATGTCAACCCCAGGGCAAGGGACTCAAGTGCCCAGAACCAGATGGGAAAAACATAACAGCAAAAATCCCCAAGTATAACATACAGGTGCCTATAAGAAACTTCAAACTGTATTCAAAAAGATTTTTTACTAGCGAAAAATAAGATTGAAATATAATGGGGCAAAAAGGATGTTCTTGAAACTGCAGTTGAAAAAAGCCCAAGAAAAAGGCATGAAATTCCATTTTGTGCCCAAATATTCCTCTATCATCCTAGCTGAAATAAGTTTTAGATTGATTTTTACTTTGCCCCTAAAGCCATAATAGCATCTGAATGTTTCAATTACAATAGAAAGTAGAGAAGTAACAAACAGATAACAGTATGTTCCCCAGTAAGGGAAGGGAATGGTCTCTATATACACACATGTATTTACACATATGTATCAGCATGTAAAAGCACTAACTGATATGGTTAAGCTGTGCTAATATATTGGTATTGCTCATTTGCTTGAAGTTTCTCTAGCTCTCCTGGATTAGGAGAAGAGGCTGAAGGTAAACTGAGGTTAGCTGACATGTGTCTCCCAAACCCGACTTAATCCTGGGTTTCTTCCTATTTGTTGTATCCTTCTCTCTAAACAATATTAAGAATAGGAAGAAACCACAGGGATGCAGTTGGGTTCCAAATAACTATTTTTAGTAGCTGTACACAAACAAGACAAGGTCGAGCTGTTCACACCGGCTGCTCTGCAGAAACCTCCTCCCTGCGATCGGCAGCCCCCCAGCCACGTCCCTCACGGCCTCTGCCCTTCCCACCACGAGATCTGCCACACAAGATCAGGAGAACCCCAAAACTGAAATTAAAACAACCTGTCTTCTAAATTCTGTGTTAATTTAAATATTGTCTAATACCTTTCCTCCATCTGGTAAAAAAAGGACCTTTATAACACAGTGTAGGTGATACTGAGCTACTCAGACCTGCCATCCAAGCATCCTCTCCAAAAATGAAATATGTGGACTTAACTCCTATGATCTACACTGGATCCAAGACCTGGGGAAGCCTCCCAGTCATCTCAAAGCAGCTCTCGGATCTGGCCTAAAAGCAAGGGTTTGATGAGCAATAAAGAAACAAAAATAACATAGCTTAAACCACAGAGGTGCCAGTTTTTACTGCCTTTCATTGAGTACACAATATTTTGCTCCCACTATTTCAAGGGAAATAGCACTCTGCGTGACTGTTATAGGATATAAAATGTGTACTGTGCTGTTCAGGCGGAGCTTGTAATTGAAACATTTGAGCACCAATGAAATCCCAAACGTAAAGTTTTTAATTTTCATTCAACCATGACATTAAAATTTTGGTTGTGCAGGGGGGGGAATTACTACCTCAGAGTGCTTTTAAGGTCTATTCTTTCTGATATAGTAACTGAGAAAAGCTCAGCCAAGACGCAAACAACCACTGGCACACGCCAGCGGCTTGTTCCCAATGGCACTGCCTGCTTCTCTTTTGTCATCCCTACTCCTGCACCACACAAGTTGTCAAGAGGCTGATCGAAGAGATGTGGCCTGCAGCGCACGAAGGAGTGCCACCACCTTCATTCACGTGCCTTCAAACCCATATGAAGAACAAGCGGGCAGCTGTTGGAGAGTGGGGCTCCTGCTGGGGCAGCTGTCCGACGTCGGGCCAGACAAATGTGAGAAAAGCCCAGGAGGCTGAAGAACCCACTGAAAGAACCAGCTCAGATGTCGTCTTTGTCTGAAGGCGCATGAGCATCACTTATAGGAAGGAAAAGGTTATCTTGCAGTACTGATCTTATTCATCAGCTTCCAAGATGACTGGGTATGACACCAGGCTAAAAAACCTCAGTTGAAACCACTAAACACTCTGCACAGCTGACAGGGAAGGCCTGAAAGGCTGGTTTGTGTCTTGCAGATCCTCAGGCCATCTTCCCCACCACTCGTGTTCACAACCTGTATTAGAGCAATCTCAGACTACATCATGCACAAACTCATGTTCCTCACATACTTGCATCCTGTGATCTTCACGGGTTGCCATTTCACTGTCCAGATGGAATTTAAGGTGTTGAATTTAGCCTGGAAAAATTTTAAAGGTTTGACATTTGCCTGACAGAGACACTGCCTCTTCCCCCAAAAAACTGCCTGCAGAAAAGGTACTGCTGGGGGGGTCCGCTTTTGCACTGCTTTCCTTTCCCTTCACTCAAATCATACTGGTCATGGTACCTCCACAAAAGACCCCACTACTGCTTCACATCCACATCTGATGGACCAATGATTTCAGTGCCTGCATGTCCATGTGCCACCTAGCTGGGGAACTGCACTCCGATTTACCAAATCTCCAGAGTACAAGACCTGTCTCTTCTCCTGGAGTAGCGCAGAGAGCTGTAAGGAGAAGTCTGCTACTTATTAAGTTGTTTTATCATGGTGTTTCAAGTGCTGAGTACAGAGGAAGGATGAACTTGTGGTTATGTCACTATATAGAGATGTAGCTTCCAGCAGTCCTAGCCTCCTACTATAGATTGCCCAAATAGTTTTGAGCAGGCCAAATTATCTCTGACATCAGATTTCCCCACCTGTTAAGTGTCTGAGAAGGAATCATTTGCAACCAACCACTGAGCACTCACACATCAAAATGGTAAGGACTATATAAACAGATACACATCTCACCGGTTTAGAAACAGGCTGATGCGTTTAATGGTTTATAATGGCTGGTTTAGTTGCCATGAAAGTACTTAAGAGGATGCAATGCGTCCTTGGATTAAATCTAAATAAATGTAAACAGCAATAAAAATGGCTTTTATTACAAGAAGGCCTGACTCTTGTTTGCACCTGTAACTAAATACATAAAACAGGATGTCAAACTACATAAGATGCTAAAAAGCAAACCACTATTACAGACATTTGCAGAGAAAATATAACGACACAGTGAAAGGGTTAAAACAAAATGTATAACTTGCTTGGGTCTGATTTGAACATCTTAGAAAAATGCTATTTGCTTGAGTGAGGACTGAGCTACCAAGATTTGTGCCAGGTAAAGCTACAACAAAATGGAGACAAAAACTCTGAATCAGGTAACTGGAAGGGAGATAACTGATGGTCAGAATGAAGTTCATTTAAATCCACTGAGCTGATACAGAGGGAGTTAGAGAGAGCCGCAGAACAAAATGAAAGGCTCAGTAGGAGCCTGCACAGCCAGTGCTGCAATGTCAGAAACACAACACAGTGCCATCTGAAACCTAGAGGCACAGTACCAGGACTCGAGGAAAAAAACAACGGTGGCACTCCTGGTGAAGACATGCCTGCCTGCAACAGCACTAGAATAAAGAAAAGGGTCCCGCAACACATGACCCCAACAGCAGATGCATTTCTAAGGGAGGTTCAGCGGAGCCTCTGAGGACAACGTCCACAGCTGAAGTGAAGCCACCGGAGAAATATAACAGAGCTGCATTTACACCGAGGAAGAGGATTTGTCCCTTTCTTTTGCTCCTGCTTGCATCCTCCTTTGGGTCTCTTACGGGAGAGAAGGCTAATAGATAATTAGCTGTAATGCATCCTCTGTGGCTACAACAACTCAACAGGGCTTATCTGCAGACCTGATCTAGACTTCCAGTTATCCTTGTTCTCCCAGTTCCCTTTCTTCCCCAATATTTGCATCTCAACTTGACAGGTATTTTGTATTTAAGCTTAATAAAAACGTTTGCATGTGCCTGTGCACGCTTAGGAGAAGGCAGGAGAAAACCACCCTATTTTAACTCGGATTCCCTAAGAGGCGGCTCGTTCCATTTTCCCTTCCCTGACAAACAGAGGGAGCTGAAATAAGAAACGTCAACTTTGCGATCCTGCTCTACTGAACGATAACTCATTAAAAATATCGGGACCCTTCCTTCGTTTAAAAAAGAAAGAAAAAAAATCCCCAGGAAGTTGATGCATCACCGTGTTGCATCTGTGTCAAGCTCTGGGTAAACAAGCAGCAACATGAATGAAATCTGTCCAGAAAGACTGCATTTCAGCGCCAACCACGCAATCTCTGGCCAAACCACTGCATATGTAACAAAGTTTGATCTCGCTTGCGAGCGCTCAGCTGCGCTTCTGCCATTTCCTGTGTAAAACTGAAGCTCTGAACCGTGTCTCTCACCCAGCGCTCGCCGACACCCCTCCCAGCTGCCCCTACATACACACCCGCACGCCCCACGCAGCCCCGGCAGATCCCGGAGGGGATGCTCAGCACCCGCCTCCCCGTGCTCCGGG
>NW_010136524.1:572-859 GCF_000699245.1 Pterocles gutturalis | reverse complement strand
AAAAGACTGATAGTAGTTGCCAGTATTCAGGGCTTGTTTCCTTTCAGGTTTTTAAAATGTTTTCTCAAGGACACTTTGTATTCTAAGAACAAGCTGGGATGTAGTTTACTATCAGAACTGTTTCATCAGTTTTATTTATGAGTGTATCCGTTTCTCTACCTGACAGGGTGCACTGTGGTTACTGTTGCATCCACTCTGAAAAGGTATACCCTGTCCTAGCACAGAAGTGTTCATGCTGCCAGCAAGACAGGCTGTTTTCTCATGAATGACCTATGGCTGGGAACGGG
>NW_010136524.1:0-498 GCF_000699245.1 Pterocles gutturalis | reverse complement strand
ACTGGGATCTTACTTCTGTGATATTAAAAAAAAAAAAAAAAAGTCTGCCAATCTCAATCTGATAATTTAATTATATTCACATTTAAAAATGCATTTCTCTAGCTTCTAATAAAATAATTAAGGATGAACAATTATTCTTACTACGAGAAGGTAAAGGCATCTTAATCTATGCATGAGACTATAGAGGTTCTTTTTATTACAATTTGCCTATTTATTTTCTTTGCAGCAATCAATAGTCTATTAAGTATTCTCCACAATAAACTTGATTGCATACCCTGTCAGGTCCCCACGATGCATGTGGAGTTAGGACTTGGGAATCTTTATGCTTTGCCAGGGAGATTATGCTACAAGTAAATTATTTTGTCATGTTCCCAGGTCAAACAGACAAAGCACCTGTGTGAAACCCGTATGGACTAAATCGCATACTGTTAGTTTAATTGGTTAATACAGCGCTAGTTCCTGAATAATTGAAGCATTCCAATCAAGTAAACAGATACT
>NW_010136523.1:2313-14558 GCF_000699245.1 Pterocles gutturalis | reverse complement strand
TCTGTGATTCTGTGATTCTGTGATATGTTATGCTCCTTGCACTATGGAGAAGTTATCTGAGTATCTGCTTCTGTGCTGGAGGTTGCTGCTCCCTTAGCAGGGGTGGCTGACTTGTTACATAGTTATTATTTAACTTTTGCCTAGAGTCCAGTATATTAGCATGAAGTGAAATCAATATCCTTTTTTAGCTTCACATTGGGTTATAAACTGCAGGAGTCCAGGAACTGACTCATGAGTCCTTCAGTGGTCCCTTCTTCTGTAAGCTCTGTTAGTGAATAAAGGGTCTGTAAGTCCTTCTTTGCATTTGTGGCCCACAGAGATCCTGACTCTGCGACTCAGGATGTTTCCCATCTATGTAAAAGGTCAAATGAAACTTTTAAAGTTAGATGGCCTTTTGAAAGTCTCAAGGGTAACAAAAGAGTAGCTAGCTCAGCCACACAGGTGAAAACAAATTTGTTTCATCTGAAACTGGGCTATCATCCTAAATGAATCCCTAATGTAGTCCAATAGACAGCCAGCAGTGTACCAGTGCAATTGCTTTTGTACTTCACTGATGGTGCATCAAATACGGTAACAAACTTGTAATCAAACAAATCTGAAAAAAAGAAAGTTGGATTAAAACAGCAACCTGAGCTCCCTCTGAGTCACGGGCTTTTGCTAACTTTGGGCTAAAATATAGCACTTGTCATCTTATCCATGCTTATGACAGCCTCAGCAACATTTCAGACGAATAAACAGCTTTCGCTTCAAAACGTATTTCAGTATGACAGGGATAAGAAATATATAATGCAACTAAAAGGGTGTCTGTGAGTCAGTCATATCTATGCCTCTAACAAAATTATATTTGTTAGCAAAAGGACTTTCAAAAAAGTTTTAAGCATTCTCTATATACTACAAGCTATGGATCTGGTCCCCTCGGAGTCTTGGTAGAGATTTAGCTTTGAGCAATACAAGACACTAATCTTGAAACAGTAATATATGTCAGATTTAAACTTTGTAAGGCAGAAGATATATTATTCTTATTGTCATAGTGATTGAAGGTGTAAGAGTCCTTATCTCCAAGTTATATTATCCTGCTTTGGACAGCTGGTAAGAATCTGTGTCCTATGGAGAACCAAATAGGCATTTTATTAACAATGTTTTTCACATGAAAAAATGAGCTCTCAGCTCTTCAGCGCTCCAAGAAAGTACGCGTGCAAATAATTTCCTCTGCTTGTGAAAAGAACAGGGTGCCAGCTAGTATATGAATACCACTCAGTAGTCACTATACAGAGTCAAAGCTGTCCCAAAACATTTTCAAATTAAATATGAGGCAAAGTAAGTGTGAGAGGGAAAATTATATAAGGGACTAGATTAATTTATGGATAATCAACATACGTAGTTTTCCATGGTTTAAATCACAAATTATCTCTGCATGTTATCGGAAATGACTGAAATGAATGGAAAAGTTGTGAGAAGGAAGGGAAGCAAGGCTAGAATGCAGGAACAAGCACTGGTCAGGGAATGGCACCATTTGTGATAAAAAACAAACCAAACCAAATCATACCACGTATATGGTTTTTAAATTATATTTATTACATTATTTGACCAAATTAGGGAAAGGGGGTGGAGGGTAGTGCTGGAGCCAACCACTAACAAGCAGAAACTGGAGGAATTAGCCTGACAATATTTACATCCAATTTTACTTGATGAGACTTCTCCCTTGTTCTTTGTTCCTGCCTGTGACAAGTTCTCCCCTTGGATGAGGCTGCAGGTATGTGTGAGCGAGGGGTGGAATGGGAAGAAATTGAGAACTCTGGTCTCCCTGCAAGTAAACTGGAAGAAGAGGAAAGAAAATAAATTGAACATTATATGTCTTTGTGAGTGAAGAGGTACTTAATCTGGAATTCATTTTGCCTTTTCCCTAATCTTCTGTTTGGATTATATTTGATCTTCCCACATTGTTACATAGAAATAAGAAAATTAATTAAGTGGATTTGGTAAATCTCAGTGCAGTCTAGCACAATTGTTGTCATTGCAGTCTCTAATGGCTTGCTGGGACTTTTTCTACCTTTTGACTGAACTGGGTGTATTTCAAAAGCGTGCATCCTTCATGTTCCAACACCTCAGTCCTTCTAGAGTGAGATACGATGTAATAATTTTGGATTTTAGAATTGTTCTCAAAGTCCTTAAAGATGACAGAAACAACAAGCAGGCCACATTGTTCTGCCTGGAAATCTCAAGTGCACTTCATTGCATACTGTGTATATTCCCTGAGGCTCAAGATTCTTCCTGGTCTGTAGACGCACAGGTTTCAAAGCAGCACCCTGTGTTCTGGTAGTCAGGGACAACTGATAATCTAGACATGTTCTCTTAATTTGGGCCTGAAGATATGTCTTTATATTTCCGGCAGTAAATCCACTGTCTCAACGTTTTTTAGTAAGCAAAAATCCTTAGTTAGACTTTTTGATGCCTGGCTTGAATTGTTTGCTGAATTGCTAGTTCACTAGTTTACTTATCTATCAGTCCAAGCTAGTTTTAGGGAAAAATCCATCACTTTTGTTTATTCACTTGACTTTGCTTGTTTGAAGTTCCTTGCCACTTGTTAAAAAGTGGTAAGGACAGATTCCTGTTAGAATTGCCCCACAGTTTGGACAGAAGTTCCCAAGTCAGACAGTATAAAGATACTTGTGTTGTAAACAAAAATCTTTAATAACAGTCCCAGCATTACAAAAATTCAGTCAAAGGAGGGGTTCCAGTTGTCTGGCACAAAAAAGACAATATGACAAAACCCACAGGACTTGAAAAAGAATATTTTCTTCATTAAAGCAACAGAAAATCCAAATGAACAGCTTCAGACTGTGGCTTTATCTACTATTAAAAATCTATAACAAACAACTTCCAAAACCAGCATGAAACCTAATTACAGAATATCTTTGCTGTAGCTGTTTCTATTTACATCTCTTCAAGCACAGAAGCAAATAATCCAAGCTTTCATACAACATCAGCATGTTCCTGACCTTTCTCGATGACATTTCTGAATGAATTTGCTGCATTTTGAACACTGATGCTGTTGGCATTGAGGTCTATGACAAAACTTCAGTTTATTCCGTCAGAAAAAAACTACACATAATGTCAGATACATGACTGATTACATAGGAATACTTTTCCCCTGTGCATTTCCCTCCTCTACTGACTTTTTTTCCTCTCCTTTCAGGCCCTCCACAAAACCAAAGTCCCTCTTTTTTGAGCAGTAGCAGAGACACCAGCAAAGGGTAAGATGCATCTGTATTTATCAACACAGTTTCTCCATTTGCCATTTTACTGTGTGTGGCTATCTTCCTAGAAGGTACCCATCACACCCCTTCACTCACCAGGGCATTGTCTCTCAAGATCATCTTCAGTTGTTTGAAATACAAATTAATATTTATTTTTATTAGCATTAAATCTTCTCAACAAGCAGTTTGAGATAAAAATTGTTAAAAAAGAGGGATGCTGAATCACTACTCTATATTTCTACTCAGAAATTAAATATACTGAAGTTGTAGGAGGAGACATAGAACTTAATTGGTAGTAGCTATTGCAATGTGTTCAATCTGGAGGCTCTCATGTCCGTCCTTCTGCGGTGGCCTAGACTTTTCACTCACATACATATGATTCACATGTTAATATGGTATGTACAGAGTTACGAGTCATATAAAATTGTGTTATTTTAAGTGTTTTGTCTTTTTCATAAAAATATACAGGGCTAGGGGCTCAGACTGCATAAAACTTGCATGCAAATCAACTATATTTCAAATGTCAGGAAAAAAATGACAGTTCTTTCTCTTATTTACTACTGCTTTTATTGCAAAAAAAGATGGATGTTTCAGGAACAAGAAGACCTGTATCAGCTAGATCCCTTATTTTAAAGTTAGATTTGCTTCTGTTACTGGTCCTGCCAGCAAGGAGAGAGGGGAAAATACGGTGAAAACTCTCCTTTGTAACAAAACTTCTTCTGAAAAATGACATGGCAATTCACAAGCTACTGCCATCTTTCAGAACCTTTTGTCTCTAATGCTTTTGCTCAGGTATTCAAGAACTTAGCTGGAGTTTGAGTTGCAATACCATCATTCAAGGTCTCTCTTCCTAAGGCAGTGCCACACCACTGGTATGTAAAATAACAGTTTCTGGCCCAATGAGTATTAAGTAATTGATGTAAATTAGAACAACTGATACAAGTTTCGTTCTTCTCTGTAAGTTTGCTTATTTACTTCAAGCCAAAGTTTTCAGCACCAGTGTCTTAGAGTTTTGCCCCCTTGAATTCAGAGTCCGGTGCATTTTTATATAGACTGGATATTTTGCAACTCTCTCACCTAGAGACAATTGTTTCTGACTAGTCTAGCTTAAGCTTCTTTCCTAACATTTCCTACTCTCTAGCTTAGACAGACAGTAACAGTCCCCATGTATTTTATTTGGAGCCTACACAGGCTTGTTAATGTGGCAGTTTTTCTGAAAGTTGGACCTTTCAATGCTCATTTTCTGTTTAAAATTTGCCTACCATTGTTGTTCATACTACAGATCACCCCTGACTTGCTGAGTAAATGACCTACTTTATTTTGTGTTTATTTTAGTTGTTTATGTGTAGATTCCACTGCTGTTTTGCAATGTTAAGTAGTTTATTAATTAGCTTGAATTGTAAGCATGCTTTTCAACCTGCCCTTTAAGGAGAGTAGTATGTGCTTTACACTACTTCCTTGCAATTGCTGCTTTTCCTCACTCCAGTAATGGCCTCTGTATTAATCTTTTCAAAATTATAGCATTTGTTTCAGGTTTTAGAGATTACTGTGAATCCCCTGAGTTGAATATATAATAATTTGTGAAAGGATATGTTTGTGACATTTCTTATCTTTACTTGCTAGATAACATTGATTTTATTTGTCTTATATTATTCTGCACAGAATAGTAGTCATATGTTTCTGTGTCAATATCCTCTAAAAAGACAGTAGAATAATTAGTTATATCAAGGCTGTGTTAGTGACATTGTCTCTCACTGTGTCAATAACAGGTTTCTGTAGCTCTGAATGAGATTATAAACTTCTGAGAACAATAGTAAAAATAGTCCTGCAGGGATTTAAAGTGTTGGGTTTTTCCAGTCCTAATGCCTTAAGACTGTAACAAGAAGCTTTCTGAGACTCTAATAATCAGTGTTCAAGATTAACAGTATGGTCAGCTGACAGTCACAGAGGAATTAGATGGCCTGTTCAGACCATAAAAAGTGTGCCTTTGAAGCATATGGTTACCATTGTCATGGAAAATGTGTTCAGAACAAAAGAAATAAAAAATAAGAGTAATTGTCTTGCACAATCCTCCTGTGATGACTTAACTATCACAGTATTGAAGTCATTGGGGAAAAAAATCTTACATTATGAAATTATTCTGAACATGTTTAGATTCCATTGTTTAAATTGTATTTGCTTGTCCAAAAGATAATAGTTAATCACATTCTTACTTTCTTTGGGAAAGTTAATTGAAGAAAGTTATATTTGACTGTTATGAAATCATAATATTTTACATGGGAGGCCTGAACAAATAGAAGTTTATTTGTGCAGAATAGTGATACAGACAGATCAAAGGTATATGGGCAGAATATATCTGTGTGTTTAAAAAGTGGTTCCTTGCCAGGTAAAATTTAAAGTGAGCAAACAGCATGACTTCTCAGCAGATATTAATTTATGAAAGTTTAAAAATACTTAGAAAACTGTAAATTTTCTCATTTTTCTTTCAAGGCAAAAATTACTTGCCTGCACCACGTCTCACAGGTTAATTACCCACAGAGCAAGGTGCGTTGACAGGGGATACATATTCCTTTTACCATCTTCCAGCTCACCATTAGGTAAAATGAAAATGTCCCAACAGTCTGTGTTTTTCACAACTTCAGAAGATGATATATGATACCTCAAAGCCTAGGCAAAGGAATGGATTGTGAAAAAGTCAAATTTTCATACATCTGCACCTCAAACGTGCTAGAGAAGTACACTTACCTCAGCACAATATACTAGTCACTTCTACCTGGAATCTTATTCACAAATATGTCTCTCTGAAGGACCAAGATAAAGGAAGACAAAGGCATTTTTGAATACAAGATGTCATGCAAAATCTGTAACAGCAACAAAATGATTCATGGTCAGAGCGGAACAAGTTGCTTTGTATGAGTTGTTTACATAGATCTGAACAATCAACGGTGCAGCCACAAAGTTCAACTCACCACTATTATGGTGCCATCATCCTCAACTGTGAGGAATGCACAACAATGGTCTCCAAATTTTCCCATGTTTAAAGCAAAGTTGTCTTAAATATGAATTTGTAACTAAGTTTATAAGTAGCAGCTTGGAAAAAAAATGATCTTCTTTCCTTTCCACTCCACTTGTAAAGCTGGTGGGGAATGACAGAATTGAAGAGCTGTTTATAGCTAGGATAGACTGAAAAATCTCATAAAATAACACTCAAATTGACTGTTTTCCCTTAACTGTCATGGGACTTCTGACATAACTCTCAGATCTTCCTCTCCATAAGTTTTTTGTTCCCCTTTTTACGAAACTTGTGGAGATCTTCCTTCAGTTTTCCTTATCTCTTCTCTGCAGTGTTGATCTATAGGTTGATGAAAATAAAGTATGTTTATACTCCCCTCTTGCTATGCTCACTGCAACAATTATAATATTGTTTCTCTTGAGAAGAAGAAAAACAGTATGACTGGTTAATGTTCAAACTTTATTGAAATCTGCTGTGTTTACTAATTTTCTTACTCTAGAAAAGTAAGAGCAATAAGGCTGCACTTATTTGGAAACAAAGCAAATGTAACAGGCATTTTGCTGAATCTCTGCAATAGCTATAATAAGCAAAGCATGCAAAAAAAGTTAGGGAAACAATTTTAGTGTTATTTATATGCTCTTCACTCTTAAACTGGTTTCTGTTATTTGTTACTGAACTCTTCCAAAAAGATTGATGAAATTTCCTAGCAACATGTATTACTCTGTGATCTTTCAGTACTCTTCCAGTTTCAGCAAGCTACTACATGCTGCCACTAAAAAGTGTGATCATTTTTACTGCATTTTCTCTGAAGAGAATAAGATCACAGTTACATAAAGCAAAGTATACAGATGTACTGCTCCTGCCTCAAGAGAGCTTGTTTCCATAATGTAAACAGGAGATTGTATAGGGAGAAAGTGGAAATTATTAATAACAGAAACAGACATATTTGCAGAAATTATTAAATTCTATGCTGTAATTTCTTAATAATGATAATCTGTTGCACTTTAGCTGGATAGCAGTTATTTGGCTTTCTTAATCTAATCACGAAGAGTAATATTTTGCCCCTGCATATACTGGAATTTACTGTGCAGATTCCAGCTCTCAAATTTATTGAGAACATCTGGCATTTTGATCCTTCTTGCTTGAGTTACTGTACCCTTCTCACTTGCTGTAGCCTAAAAATTTTATAAGAAAGCTCACCACTTTATCTTTGAAGTCACTACTGAGACATAAAAGAGTCCTACTACTGAGAATGTATTTAGCTGTTACTAGAAACTACTAATTTTCCCTTGAATATGTTTTTTCATAGATATGTAGTTTGTTCAGGCCTCATTTATTGAAGGTTTGAGCATTTTATTTTTCTTTTTTTTTCTTAGGAGCACCGTACGAGGCAACATCTAATATCTGATAAAAGCGAGATAAAATGTTGATGTATTTTTCCTTTTCCTTTATTCCTTATTATTTCCTTGATTCTCTAAAACCTGGAAGTGAGATAGATTCCATCATTTTTTGGTGAATTCATATGACCTATTTGTCACCTCATCCCCCATCTAATCAGATCTTTCTTTTTATTTTTTAAAGAATATTTTCATTTCAAATTCATGCCGACTAGTCTATAATTTCACAGGTTTTTTTGGGGTTTTTTTTTTTTTTTTTTGGTTTTTTTTTTAATGGGTAAAGCATTTGCTCCTTTTCTGGTCTATTATGATTTCACCTGTCACTGAGTTCTCAAAGATAATCACTAATGCTTTTGAAATTACTTTGACCAGCTTCTTAAATTCTTTTGGGAAATTAAACAAGGCGTGTTTACTTGATTTTCAGATCATCTAAATTACTTTTTTCCTTTCTCTAGGTTATTTTCCTGGTCCTGGCACTGTAATCCAATTCTTTGTACTTAATGTAAGTATCAGCTTATATTTGGATTTTTTTTTCTGAAAATCCAAGCAAAAATATTTTAACTTTTTTTCACAATCCATAGTTTTTTTGAAGTACAAATATATAGGATGTTGTCAACTAAGGTCTGTAGGCATCCACCAACATTAAGTAACAAAATAATTTCAAACTTCATAAATGTCATGAAATGTAAACATTTCAAATTCTGACAAAAATCATAAGGTTTTTTGATATAATTATTCTTTAACCCATTTAATTATACTTATTGCCAAGATCAGAAGAAGAAGGTAGAATATAAGATTAAAGTTTAGTAGATAAAAATAATGTAAAAGGAAAATATGAACAGGAATTCATCATTGTCCTCCCAAGCTGACCAAAAAGAACACCAACCAGAATAAGTGTTAAGACTGCTCCAACCTGGAGTTTGCTAATTAGTCAAAATCTCAAGCTGTGAAGTGAAAAAAGCAATGAGTGTCTTTTTCTCTCACCAGGTAATTCCACTATGAGAGCTTAGGTTGAAGCGCGGAAGCCTCACACACCACTTAACAATGACACAGTAGGAATGGCTGTCCTCACCAAAACTCTTGTAACCATTCCTAGTAGCATGATGAACTCAGCTCTGTTTGCTACTAAATTGAAAAAGCCCCACTGACATTACCTTCAGTGAAGAGGCTTGAAAACTGCCTTACTAGGGTATGTCTTCAATGTCCTTTTTCCCTGAAAAGGTGCTTATTTGCAGCTGACAGGATGGAGAAGTTTTGGTTGCCCTTGATTAGAACTTTCTTCAGATATGATAATAGTGACTTTTGAGTTCACTGCAAATAACGCAACATTGAAAGCTGTGGGGTCTTGTTTTGTTGTTTTAATTTATTTTTTTTAATTGCAATTGTAATTATAACTGCATATTTTTAAATTTAATTTTAATTTAAATTCTTTTTATTTTTTTGCTTTTAATTTTTTTGTTTTTATTTCTATTTTATTTGAGCCCACAGAATTTTATCAGGGTTCAACAGCTCCAGTGGAGCCCAATTAGAAGGTATACAGCTATATTCCTTGGCCCAATGTCCGGTGCCAGTCATTAGCACTGCAGGAATCAAAACTGTAATTTGGTTGCTGAGGTGGTACGTTTGAGACAGGGGGGGTTTAAAGTTAAAAGGGATCGAAAGAATAACTAATTGAGAATAGCTGTTCGGACAGTATATGATTAACATTTGCCGTGCTTGCGAAGACAGGATGAGAGGATCAAAGCTGTGATTATGGGGAAGGAACTGCTAACCCAAACGAGAGGAGAGCATACACCACCTGCAAGGCCACGGAGATAGGGAGCCTCTAAACAAGATGGGAACCAGCCTGGTTCTTTGGACTGAGACCAAGAGACCAGGAGGTGACAAGTTCAACTCCGATGAAGACTCATTTACTTCATCCTGTGGACCACCGGACGACCACCAGGGAGCACTAGGCAGGCGCAGAAGGACTCTTTAGCTAATTATAATACGAAGAGGGGCTAGGCGGGGCTGGGTAATTAATATGAATGGACGGATTACGAAACTTAATGCATATGCAACATTTTGGGGAATAAATAGAGGGATAGGTTTTGCGAAAAGGTACGCATGTCTTTGGTGGAGCTATCCCCCATGTGTCTCAGCGCTGAATAAACTACATACCTACTTTACAACTTTCACGAGTTGTGGAGTCTTTCCGCTTCACCTTACCTGTTCTAGGAATTCAGCTGTTGTAATTTAGTACATTTTATTTGATCATCTAATTTCAAAGTGTTCTGCTGATTTAAATATAGCAATGTACTGCATTTGATGTATCGATGAAGAAACCATTTAAAAAACCTCAAACAGCTTTCCTGTGTATAATCAGTGACTTTGTCTTGTTTTGAAATGTAATTCAGTCTTCTGCTGAGAGATGTTTTAAGACCGTTAATCATTGGTAGTTTTGTTCTAGTTACATCATGCTATAATGAGGAAATAACTGTCAACTAATGTACCTTTGTACAATTTTTTATTCTTTAGGATGCTTTTATATGACTATAAGCTCTGAAGCTGGAGTCTGAATGTCTTCCTAACTGTGAAGCATAGGCTAATTTCTTAAGAACAGTAGAGATGTTAAATAAAAATTATAATTCTTAGTGAGTTAGGTTTGGTTTTTTTTTGTTGGTTGGGTTTTTTTTTTAATTTTAGTGATTGACAGGGTGACAATGAAACAAATATTATGCTTTTGTTCCCATTTTTCTAGGTAAAAAACCCCACACATTAACATATATATTTTATTACCCTTGGTAAGTTTTCATTCATGGCCAAAGGGCACAATAATAGTGATAAGGTAGGTCAGTCTACAATTGGGTGAGGAGTTGAATGTAGGAGTTCCAATGGCATTGGATTGAACTGCAACTGGTGGAGATCAGTAATTCATCTTTAACACAAAACCTTTTCTAGATACAAAGTAGTAACAAAACAAAGCTAAAGAGTTATTAGTTACATACCTATCCAGTATGCTTGGAATATCTCATTAGTTACTTACTCAACCATTAAAAATCTATCAAGCTTACTATATATTATGTGCATATTTTTGTTCAGCTGAACAGAACATGGGTTTTTAGTCCTCTAGCATGCATTTCAGCATAGCTTAGACTAATTTTTGTTTAAACTTTT
The DNA here is from genome assembly GCF_000699245.1 of Pterocles gutturalis. NCBI lineage: Eukaryota > Metazoa > Chordata > Aves > Pterocliformes > Pteroclidae > Pterocles > Pterocles gutturalis. The sequence goes on along the minus strand of NW_010136523.1, from coordinate 3,735 downwards.
TTGTCCTTTAAAGGAAGGTACTTTTCAGCTCTCAGGCACACTATGCCACATTTGCACATCACCTTACTAGTGTGGAGATGATAGGATCAAAAACCTTTATAGGAAAAGCTGTACCAGGTCAGGCTAGGAGGGAAAAGAAAAGGCGAGTGACACTTCTGAATAATTTTTTGGCGTCCTGAGACTATCAGGTGAAGGACTTCCTGTGAGATCTCTGTATTTAGAGATATTCGTGTTGACTGCACTACACAGCTTTGTGTCATCAGCAAACTGGCTGAGGGTGCACTCAGTCCCACTGTCCATGTCACCAACAAAGATGTTAAACAACACCAGTCCCAGTACCGACCCCTGTGGAATGCCACTCGACACCGGTCTTCACTTGGACATTGAGCTTTTGGCAACAACTCTTTGAGTACAACTATCCAGCCAATTCCTTATCCACCAAGTGGTCCTTCCATTAAATCCGTGTCTCTCCAATTTGGAGACAAGAATGTTGTACAGGGAGACCTTATAGCAGCCGTCCAGTACTTAAAGGGGGCCTACAGGAGAGATCGGGAGGCACTCTTGATCAGGGAGTGTAGTGGTAGGATGAGGAGTAACAGTTTTAAACTGAAAGATGGTAGATTTAGATAAGATATTAGGAAGATTTTTTTTTCCTGTGAGGGTGGTGAGACACTGGAACAGGTTTCCCAGAGGAGTAGATGCCCCGTTCCTGGAGGTGTTCAGGGCCAGGCTGGATGAGGCTTTGAGCAACCTGGTCTAGTGGTAGGTGTCCCATGGCAGGTGGGTTGGAACTAGATGATCTTTAAGGTCCCTTCCAACCCAAACCACACTATGATTCTATGATTCTTTATTTATTGATTATTTTCTCATGTTCTTCTCCTTCCAGCCTTTTTTCCATCACCTTACTTGATTCCCCAATTTTGAAATTATACTAAGTATATCATCCACAAAATTTTTTTCAATTTTCAAATTCAATCAAGGAGAATGTAAAGCATCCTGATGTATATAATCTGCTCTGCAAAAAATTATCTGCTCTGCACTGAATAGTACTGCTTTAGTCACTCATTCCACTTCAGGTTTATATTGACATTTCTGAATGCTATGTATTTGATGATGTAGCTGTTTTTCCTTCTATGCACAGGAAGAATGTGGTTTTATGGGAAGAGGTTTTGACTTATTTTATCAAAGTCAATAACACAGAAATAATAATTTAAGTTCCAGTTCAGAGAAAATCAGGGAAAATCAAATATTTGTTACATTAGAAAAGATATTATTCATCAGAGATGGTTGATGTTCTAGGTAAAGTTATATGTAAGTAGAGACAAAGGTTTTCAAACCATTTCCAAGAACAAGGAGAAAAAAAATACTCAATATATAGCAAAGATTTCAATAATCCTACAAGGAATCCTGTAGTTACAACTC
>NW_010136523.1:0-2296 GCF_000699245.1 Pterocles gutturalis | reverse complement strand
AATAGAATTTGGAGCAGAATGTTAGGAAAACAGATTTGCTAGAGAACACCACTAACAACATCTGCACCTGTCTCAAATTCATAATCTAAGTAGATTATAGATTTAAATATTTAACACATCTACTCAGTTCATTTACATCAGAGTAAATATTGTTGTTGTTGCTGCTTAGCAGATAAGCAGCTAAGATGCTGAATATTTAAAGCACATAGACAGAATCCTGGAACTTTTCAGTGAAACATGAAGTTTGTTTCCATATGTGTGTATGTTGCTTTCACAGCTCACCATCCCACTTGCAATTCTACATTTCCTAGTGTACAGGTTAAAGAATTTTTAAGAGAAAAACATATCTTTCCTAATATAGGTTTAGCATCTCCTAAATGATGCATTAAATAATAAAAATTGCATTAAATGATAAAAATCATTTAGCAATTTAAAAGTAATTGTCAATCTGCTCTTCAATTATATTAACAGTAATTTCTTTAACAATCCTTCCTTCTTCTCACCTTCTGAGACACGATACAGACTCACTCAGCCTTGGATTTAGATTGCCTGCTCTGTTCATCCCACTATGTTACTGAAGAGAAAGTCAGCCCTCCTTTTGACTTCAGAAAACCTACCAGCACTATGAATAATCAAAACAATATAGTACATAATTTTTTTAATATGAAGTTCTTCTTCAGTTCTGGTATTGTTGATCTTTCTATCAAATATCTCTTGACAGTCCCAAAGTATTAGTTCAGTGGACCAAGAAACAAGTAAGGTGCTCAGATGGACATTCTCTGATGTTATACTGTAAAGCTGAAGTAGCCTAAGGGTCATGCTCAAGTCTGGACATTCTGCCTTTACACACCATTTGCTTGCTTCAGCATCTTCTTTCTCTCGGTTGACCCACTAAATATACTCAAATGGAAAGTCTCAGATATGAATTCATGTTCAAGGAGCACATAGAATAGTTAGATGTCGAGAATAGATAATTTTTTGACTGGTTGCATGCGACCGTCAGAAGTGAAGGTCGCTTATAGCTTTCTCTGAAAAGAAAGAGTTTAGACTGCCTTTAAAAGTAATATGAATTGGTGGAGCCAGACGTACAGAATACCCTGGTTGCTGCTTGTCTTGCAACCTTTGACATCACCAGTGTTACCATTAAGGTTGTGATTATTTGAACTGCATCCAGTGGGCTGATGTGATCCTTTATCACAGCTCCCTAAGGCATTATGTTCAAACTTAAACATAAGCCTGAAATGGAGGTTTGTAGGGCTTTTCATACTTGTTCATCAGAGGATTTGATATGATTTGTTTATCTCTCACTGTCAAGAAAAAAAGATGAAGCAGTACAATTTGCTTTATGTACTATTTATGTTTCAAATAGTAGCAATGATCCATTTTTTTTTTTTTTTTCTTACAAAGCAAAGTTTAATTTAAAAATGCCAGTTTCATTGAACCTGAAGTGCTTTGGTAGAAATAATCTGAGTTTGCCTTCACTGGAAGAGGTCTGCTGAAGGTCTTAAGGAAGAACAGGATCTCTTTTGCTAAGACAGTCAGGAAAGCTAGCTATGTCAGCCATCTTTAATCTTGATTTTTATGAGTACTTGTCTTCAACAAGATTAAATTATCTACTTTGAAATACATCTCTTTTCAACATTATTCAACATAGATTACTTGCCTGAGATTTAATAGACAATCCTCATGAGACAGTCAGTTTATTAGAGCATTTATTCTTAAGAATTCTTATTTTTAATCAAAATAGCTCATTCTAAAGCAACCTCTGGCTGAAACACTGACCACAGTTTCTTCTTCCATTTCTACTCTAAAATATAATCTGTCAACATAATTAAACCTATTTCAGCTGTGATATGGCACGAAGTAGCAAGATGTGAAAAAAAGTAATCTTGAACTGTTCCCAGAATACTTTTCCATTTTTGATACAAGAGTGAGTTAAATTACTCACTCTAGTGAAGCTAAACCATAAACTTTCCTACAAATTATTGTTCAATTATAGCTGTGCATTATTCCTTACATAAGTACACTTAGTAAGTGGAAGCACATCCACTTTCTAGATACCTAGAAGCCAAAGTTACTATTATTTTGCTTTTATATTATCAAGACTCCTGTACAACTTGAGAGAAATCTCTTTTCCATTTTCCACTGGCTACAGTCTTCTCCTGGCTCAATTGTAATAGCAGTGGCATCATGCCAAGGAAACTGTCAAGTTCAATGGGATTCCCATGTTCCATTGAAGAACTATGTTTTCCATTTCACAAAGAAGGGTTTCTGAATATCCCCTCCCCAACCCGCC
>NW_010136522.1:0-2034 GCF_000699245.1 Pterocles gutturalis | reverse complement strand
AAGCCAGAAAAACCGGGCAGAGCTGGGGGGCTGAGCTCCCCTCCCGCGGCCCTCCGGCTGCAGCCCCTCTCCCCAGCCCGGAGCTCTTAATGAGGGATGACGGTCGTTGGCTTTAACTCTGAGACCAAGCAGAGCAGAACTTTTCCAAGGCAGGATCCTCCGGCAGGTAAGTTTGATATTTGGATTAAGATCACTTCCTCATGGGCTCTTGTAGTTTGTGTGTATGTGTGTGAGAGGCAGTGCGGAGGGGAAGGAGGGAATGATGCTCAGCCGAAAGTGTCCGTAAAAGAGAGAGCGAAAAAAAAACCCCACCACCAAGAGCACAACCTGATTTTTTGGGAAATGCTCTTAAAGGGAGGAGGTGAGTGGGAGCGGGAGGCCGTCGGGGCTGAGCCCCAGGAGCTCATCCGAAGTGCCCCTGCCTCTTCCCAACCTTTCTCTGCAGCGCACCTCTTCAGCTGCGGGGTAAGAAGGCATGGAAAGGGTTAAAGTGCCAGGAGAGAAGCAGAAATTTGGAAGCGAGTGGGTGTGTTGGGGTGAGGGGGAGTAGAGCGGTAATTCTGCTGCTATAAGGACCCCAAATAATCCACACAGGACCTGCCTATATCGGGGAGATCCGGGATAGCGTCTTAAATGGTCCCATCTCCCCACTCCCCCTGCCTTTACTTTAACGAAGATTGTTAATTTGTTTCGAGGCAGTGCGCTGGGTTGGTAAGTCCTCCCCAGCTAATACGTCGAAGTTTAAATACCAGCAGGTGCAAATTCGCTCTACTTAAGGGTACAAAAATAACGCCGAAATTCAAGAGCACAAGAAGTTGGCCTTTGTATTGTGATTCATAAAAGGTAAATTGCGCTATACACAGCCAACTATTTTACAAAAAAACCCCACCCCCCAAAGCCCTGAAAGTGCTAAATTCTTCTTAATGATGCCGAAGGTGAAGTTGTTTCATATTGGACAAAATAGGCATTATTCTTTGTCATGTAAATCACCCTTCACTTGACCTCAAGTTAGAGGATAATGTTCATTCTTGGTTCACACTAAAACTTATTTAAATGAGAGAGCTGGACAATAATTTCACAAAATCTCCGTAATAAAGTGAAGAGGATTTAGGGATCTTCATTCAAAAAAACCCCATGAGTTAGGAACGTGTACTTAAAAAAAAAAATGTATTTGCTGCAAAACTCCAGGATTAGGAGGTCTCTATTTAATAAAGTTATGCTCATTGGATTTCTTGAGAAATGTGTATATAATTTCGCATAACAAGATTAAAAGAAAGGAAAAGATATGAATCAAAGGAGCTATAGATACACAAAAGACCTCCAAGTAACAATTACTCTAATACATATTTTAAAATAGGAAAAGAAATGAAAAGATATTTAACAATTGGGTAAAACAGAAATGAAGGTTTGATAAAGAAGATGCAGCTTGCAGTGCTATTTCATTTGATAAATACACTCTTGGCGTGGAGTGACAGGATATGTTATTTTGACACAAAATGAAAGCATTACTGTAGATATAGAGACATAGGTATACACGAAGACAGCTGTATACACTCATTTATAAATTAGTGGGTGCACGTGGAAGGAAATCCGAGCGTCTCTCCTTCCCAAGGCGAAGCTGAAAAATATCCCATAGGTGAGGCTCAGGGCTGAGGTAGGTTTAATATAGAAGTGCTAGGAGACTATTGGAAATCAAATAAAAATTCGACACGCCCTGACCCATTAGGGGATTTAGCGGTGAGGAGGGAAAGATTTTCCAGGGCTTTTGTCGCTAATGTTTCAATGCTGGGCGCTAACTTTAAGAAAAGTGTCAGTAGAATAACAAATTGAGGGCATGAAAGGCCACGGAGAGAAAGCAAGCAAGGATGCTCTTGACTTCTTAGCAGTTGCTTAGAAAGGATCTCGAGCTTAATGTGGGGACTCAATCAGCGCAGAGCACAAAGCTGGGGAAAGAGGGAGAGCAAAGTTGGGCTCAGCACGTGCACTTTGGGCAAGTCGCTTGAGTGAGCACTGGAGGGGGGAGCTGCGCGGCGC
>NW_010136521.1:86982-105741 GCF_000699245.1 Pterocles gutturalis | reverse complement strand
GTCCCCTCTACGGTGATGTTGTGGAACTTGGCTCTAAGCTGCTTCCTTTTCCATAAAATATATATATATATATATTCCTCAATGGAGGCTTTGTGTTTAAAACTAAGGAAACTTAAAATATATAACCAAGTGTGCAGCAGTAGCAGAGACTGAAAAAATTCCAGGGCAGGTTAGGACTTGCCTCGTATCCAGCTTGTAGGTTATTAACTCTGCAATTCATTATTGATCGCTTTCAGTCTGGTTTCAACAGAAACTTCCACAGCGATTTTTATCCTGCAGTCCTAAATGGGTTCCAGCATGTTGCTAGTTGCCCTAACTAGCAGAAGCTTTACACCATCCAGTTATTTTTTCTATTATGTGGAGGTTTTTTCAGTAGAAAATACTTTAGAAAACTGTGTGAGCATTTTTTCTTTATGTATTTAACATTGACTTTATGGCTTCAGCACTGAAGGGGGACTATAATTGTTTTTTCTGCCAAAGAAAATTAATTTTCTCAGCAGCACTAGAAATATGAGACAATAAGGTCATGTTTTATGAAGGCTATTATTTATGAAACTAACTGCTCTTGTTTAAAAAAAGACATTTGTTTTTACTTCAGCTAGCTCTGTCAGAGCTTACCAGAAGGCTGTGGTATAATACAAGTTTGCTGGCACAGAGCTGAAGGCAAGCTTGCTAAACTATGCTCATTTTTGGGGAGCAAATATGCGATTCATGCCCTTGTTTTTCATCCTTGTGTATTGCATACTTTTTTCACTGGAAGAAAAGAACATGTTAGCTTAGCTTTGAAAGTTTTTCCTGTGCATGTGTAGGAAATAGGTTGATACCAAAGTTATATTGGATGCAAATTTATGTTCTACCCCTATAATGCAGAGTTATGAGGGTGAAAAATTGTATTTTTTATTTTGCTTTCTGTCAGCATTTTAAAAATTTACTAATATTATATGATCTTTCCACTGCATTTCCTATTTGTTTGCTCTAGTATGCCAATATGATATGATTTAACACAGTGGAACTATACTGATTAAGTTCTGCAGTTCAGTACTACTGCAGCAAGATAGGAGACAAGAGAGGCTGAAATAAGAAGTCCACTCACATGAGCCCCACCGTTGCTTGAGTCTCCAAACCAGCCCCAGAAACAGTTTCAATAGGTTCTTCACTGTTTGTTCATATTTTTGTTTGTGGCTTAGTCTGTAAAGACAATGAATTCATGGAATTGTCCAAAAGTCCTTTTTATCCGAAGATTTGTCTTTGTAGCTATACACTTGCATTTTTATGTGATTTTTTTTTTTTCGAAACCTCTACTTCTTTATTCTGTCTTTTGTTTTAGTGCAGGGTTTTGATAAAGTGATAGTTACATAAAAACAGAAAAAACTTAGAAAAACGTTAGATTTATTTGTTTAACAAATCCCATACATGCAATCTAAAATGTCTTTGTCCTTAACAGCACAATGAGAAGCAGGGGCAACTGGGTTGTATCCTTTGAGTACTGTGAGTGGTGTTACACATTGTTCATTACTACTAATTTGTCTTCTGATTTAAAAAAAAAAAGAAACAAAACCCAGAACAAACCACAAAAACTCCTTTTTGTTATTTCCTTCCCCCTGCATTCTAGATCTACTGCGATCCCAATGGAACAAGTCCAACACCTTCAAACAGTTCTTCAGCAAATTCCACTTCTCTGTCAACTGTCACAAATTCAGTGAACAATACCACCCCCCGGGGACATGGAAATTCCCTTCAGTCAACCACAAGTCTTCTTTTCATTCTCTCAGTTTCTCTTCTGTGTTTTTGCTGTTAAGAGACTCTGGCATGGAAATGGCTACCACTCCCCGCCCTGTTTCCTGAACCATCTGAGATGGCTAGATCTCCAACCCAGCATGAAAATAAATCAGTCCAAACTCTACATCAAACCAGCTTGGTTCCACTCCATACTCAAATCAGTCTGACCTAGAGAAGCACTCAGTATTCTGACTTTCCAAAGCTGACCAGTGTGAAAAGTCTGACTTCAGCAAGAAGGTAAAATGATGAGCTCTTTTACCAAATGAGCTGGAATTTGAGAAACAAGATGGAAGCAAAAAAGACAGTGTTGACAACCCCTGATTTAAAGCTGAGAAGAAACGCATTATCTTATAATGAGGATGGATGATAACACTCCACCAAGAAAAAAGGCTAGAGAGTTTACCATTTAGAATAAGGACTTGAAGAGATTTTATTTTCCATTTAAGTTAATTGAAGTCAACAAGCTCATAGAACCACTAGAAAACACAGAAAAGCTCAAGGTGGTTCTATTTCTTGCCCATCATATCTGGTTATAACCTATGGGTAGTAGTATGTATAGAAAAGAAATAAAATATCAGTGAAAAGGGTTTCTTCTAGACTTGTATGAAATTGTTACAAGGCTAAAATAGAATACCAGGTTTTTCTAAGAATCCTCTTATTTATCTTCTGAGTTCTAACCAAATGGATAGCCAGGCAGGGCTAGTTTCAAAATAGGTAAAACCTACCAGTTTTCATAAGAGTTGAATTATTAACGGTGGCAATATGAATTTGACATTTTATTTAAATTTTTTTGTATATTAAACCATATGTGCCAGAGGATGGTGGTGTGGAAACATAGGGAAAAGTACCAGGAGCTTTTTGTAAATGAAGTTCAGACAAAAAAAAAAGTCAAGGGATAAATGTCTCCTCTTCCCCTGTTTCTCCTCTCAAATTCTACAAGTTGTGTAAGTTCTTTTTGCTCCTGGAACTTCCTGTATTTATGAAGGATTTATGGAATCTTTCGAGTAATGTTCTAGTGCTGCTTTTTTTTTTTTTTTGGCACAAGGTGAATAACTTACTGTTTGTTTTTTTTGAAGAGTTTGAATTGTAATAATTTACTTTAAACATGGGCTAATATTTGAAGTGGGGAGAAGGAATGGGGAGAGGAGAGAAAAATGCCAAAAATAAGAAATTCCATGATCAGATGTTTGGAATATGAAGACTGGAGTCTTAATTCAGTCACTGAATTTAAAAGTTACCATTGTAAATACTACTTTTTAGAAAATTTTCTGAATCAAAATTGCTACACTTGCACAGATTGTTTCTGTATCATGATCCAACACTTTAGATAATGTATCTGGTACTTGATCAAAAAAGGCTTTGTTGAGGAGGTTTAACTACCTTGATGATAATACTTTGTCAGAAAAAAAAGTTGATATGATCCCATGTGAGTATACATGATCATATCACTGTGTATAGATATTTATCTCAGTATAATATAACGTCAAACATGAGTGACTCTCTAATATTTTTTAAATACATGTCTGTCTTTCAGTTGTATTACCACCAATCCAGAGTATCATACATTAGTAGCAAACTAACACAAATTTCATGTCAGTGAGTGTACATGGACATTTCCTTATGCTTATAATTTGTATCCAGTAAAATGTTAATGATTGTATTTTTGTGTTTGTGTAATTATGCTTTGATTTATTAGCTACTGATTTACATTGGAGAAAAATGTAAATAAAACAGTGGACAGGCGATGCATTCTAGATGCACTTCCACACACTTCTACAAAAACTTGTAACTTGCCTGCATAAAGTGGATGAACTGTTAAGCAAGACAGTATATGTGATTAAAAAACTCAAGATCTATAAATGCTGAAGTCTAATTAGTTTTATTCCTTTGTAAGGTTTGGTGACACTGGGAGTCTGGATTCCACTCTGAAATCAATGGATGACATTTGAATAACATCTGTACTAAGTTTTCTGTACTTTTTACAGCCCTTTCAAAGTATTATCATGCTTTCATTTTACATAAACAGTGCTTAAAGTTTTCCTTTGTTTCTTACTCTGGCAATGAGTTATTTTTCCTTACAATGGCTAAAGCTGTTTTTCAGCTTCTGGTTATCAAGTATGTGAATTAACTGCTTGAGGTTTCTGACTCACACAGATGCCATTAATATAATAAGAATATCCTAATAATTCAAATTCCACCATGCTTGATGAAGGACAAGCTGGAAGAGGTAGGAACTTGTGCGATACTTTCCTGAAAAGCAAAAATTAACTGGACAGGAATTCAAACAGTTACAGTTGATGACATTCCAGGTATGTGCCTTTCTAATAACCCTGAAACGTGTGAAAGGCCCAATGGTAGTGTGAGTGGTTATCTTGACTCCCTAGATGTGGAGAAATGCGTTTAAAAATGCCTAGCTACTTAGGCGTGCTGCCCGACAATCTGCATTTTTCAGTGGGAAAGAGGCCCCCTGAGAGGCCTCCCGAGGCTCCCGAGGGAATGCAGCGCGGCAGGGCTTTGATTGTGTTCCTTTACTTTTCCAGCAGGCTGAACAAACCCAGGGAGCAGGATGAGTTTATCCAAGCTCACAATTTGAATATATCTTTGAATCTGTAGGGAGTATCAGAGCACATTGTTCTATTGTTCAGCTTCTCTTCAAAAGAAAGCATGAAGATAAATATTATGCCAACCATCACCTGGCTGTGTTATCTTTTTTTAAACATAAAACTGAAAATAGACTCTCTCCAAAGAGAGAGAGAAAAAGAAAGGCTTCAACAATGGTCCTTAATTCTATCATGTACCAATAAAATAAAGGAAGTATAGGAATGTGTTCGAAGTCAAGTTTTTGCTAAATATGCAAATGAGTTGGGATGGTTGGCTTAACTGGTGCCATGCCTTTTTTTTTTTCCTTTTTTTCTTTTTTTTTAAGAAATAGGGCCAGGTTGCTTTTTAATGGCATCTAAGCATATTTAAACTCAAGTCTTAAGTTTCTGAGTTTTTACCAGATCAGATGAGTGATTTAGAAAAATGATCTGATAATCTTTGTTCCCTTCCATCACTGAACAATGGAAACAGTGGTTAAGAAATCCACCCAAGAAAAGAGGATGTGATGGATTTATTTAATGAAATGGGAGGGAAGGGAGGAGAATGGAGCCTATGCACTTCAGCACTATTTAATTTTTTTAAATTACGCCTGTAATAACTGGAACCAGCACTTACCTATGCCTCTCACTTTCATGAATCTGTCCAGGTGGAGTGTGTCTGGATAATGTATATTGCAATGACTCCACAACAATTCTGCTTCTGTTTGATGCATGGCACTGTTTTTGCTGTAAACAGCTAGCCACATATGTCCCAAAGAGTGTAGTGTTATTATTTGAATGAAATAGTCTAAAATGAGTGCTTACAGCTTGTGTGCAGCCTACTGTTCCTTCTTTCACAACATCATGTTCTGAATAGCCCTTAAGTTTTTTCAAATTGCAGTTTTCAGCTCATTTAGAAATCTGTTGGGACTTTGAATGAATGACTTTCATTCAACAAAAATCTCCACAAGGTGAAGTATTTTGGGCCGGATCCAATGCTGTTATAATCATATGCTTCTGCTAGTGGCTTCCTTGTTTTCAGCAAGATGAAATCAGGTACCCTGAGCCTCTCTCCACATGTGAAAGGCAGTGTGCACGGTGCTGCTGTGTTGTGCTAAGGATGGGCCAGCTGTCTACCTGGAAATGTGACATTATTAACGTCTCAGTAAATGACTTTTCAAATGAACTCTGGACTGTTTTGACAAGCCATTCCCAGCTTTTAGCCTAATCCCTCAAACATTTAGGATTTGCCTGTACAATGCAAATACTCTCAAGCCAGGTCGACACAGTAGCGTGCTCTCTAAGGTCATTAGTACAGCATTGCATGTGGACTCATTTCTCCCGAGAACAGCTCTGAAGCCCCAGCCTGTTGGCCTGCGGAAGGACTCCCGAGCAGGCGTGCTTGCAGGACCTGGCTCTTTGTCATGCATCTCCCTGCACTCAGGTTACATCAGGCTCCACAGCAGAGCTCACAATGACACCTTGTATCTGAAAGCCAGGACGTATATAAACACGCATATATTAGAGGCAGTTTGGAGCGATTTGCATTTTGTGTGCATTCAGGCTTCCTAGGGATTTGATTTCCTGTACATGACTGAAATGATTTAGGTAGCAGGCTTTATCATCCAGCGACTTTATTGTAACGCATACAATTGGGAACGTTTCTTGGTTTTGCATTAAAGATAACTTTGAAATAGGATCTGTCAGCTCTGCCTCTTAGCTGCACAAAGCTCTTCGTTATAGAGTGCACATTACATTTTATGCACTGGACGGGTCTACCGTGCCCCAGTAGAGGAAGAGGCTAGGTATTTTAAATCCATCGTTTTGCCTGCAGCAGTTTAAAGAGCAGCGCTAGGCTTTCTGCAATATGTGCTTTAAGATGTGGTGTTTTCATTGTTATGCAGTAGCCTTGGGAAAGATACTTGATCCTTTGGTTGTATCAGCCCTCAGTTTTCCAAGTGAAGCCCTCAGCATCCTGCTCATTAATGCATAATCACTCTGGTTTAGTCTTCATCACAGTGTCTGGAATGAATGAGCTGGAGCTGAAGAAAAAAACATGATCAGTTTTATGCAGCCCAACCAAACCCATGAACTAACAAAATCTCATCTATGAAGGGTCATTCAATTCTTTCTTCAGCAATACACCCTGCAATTTATGTGATACAAACACATGAACAAAATGTTTTCAAGCTTTTTAGAAGCAACCTGAGACTCTTTCTTTTATGTTTCCAGCTTAGCAGGAGCTATGCTTTAACAACTGATGGCTGTACAATATAAAAATTGAGCATGCAGCAGAATTAAATTGTGGTAGCTTGGTTTTGCTGCATAAACTGAATGATCACATTCCACCAAAATCTCTCTTGAATGACCTAGTGTGAAAAGTATTCTTTATGTGGCACAAATTATTAAAGGAAGCAACGCCTCTGTAAAGCAATTGTTCTGTTTCCCTCTTTTCAACAGCTTTCACTGAAAACACAGAGTGGACTTTTTTTCAGATCTCTTACTGTGCATAATTTGGACTAAAGTCTGTGTTCATTATATTGAAGTATGTAAACTTTGCATGACAAAACCTATATATTTTTTCTATTGAATTATATTAAACATGAATGTTTTTTGAGGGGTGAGATTGAACTTTGAGACCGGAGGGATATATATACCAGACTGCAGTAACAAATGCATGTTGTCTGATTGATTAGACAGGTAGGATTCAAAGCTGGTTGAGAACATACAGCTAATTGTAGCATTCAGAGCCATAATAGCAAGGGCTGAAAAAAAAGGATGGAAACCATGTTTTGAAGACCTTCATTGTTTTAGGAGTGAGGGAGAATTTCCTTTACAAGCAGGTTACCTGGTAGCTGTTTAGTGCATTTTTCCCTTAAGAAGTCAGTCTGGGACGTGTTAACAGCACGAAAATGGACTCAATGGGGTCTTTGCTCAAACATGGCAGTTTCAGCGTTTTAATGCTATAGTACAAGGAAGTTTTTAAATAATGAGCAAGGACTGTGAAAGTAATGCAAAAACGTGATGGCATTATTATACTGAGACATGATGGTGACATTTTCTGTCATGTATCTACTATATCTACTCTCTACAAACTTTTTTATAAGTTTTCTAAAACTTGCTGGCATTTAGTGTCTTTTTATAAGTTTCCAATAGTATCCTCAAATTCCTTTTTAAGGCTATTCTCACTACCCTAATTTTGTTATCTTTCCTGTCTCAGGAAACTAATAGAAAACTACATGCAATGCAGTACATTTTTTTAAACTTGGAATTTGTCATTACCTCTGTTCCAGAATTCTCAGGCTTCTGTACTGTGTGCCCTCTCACAGAGTACTACCAGTGAATGAGCCAATGTGAAGCACAACCAGGATGACAGACTTGTTTTTTTTTTTTTCCTGACAGTCTCTGTTTTTACTGAAATTAAAATATCAAAGCACCACTCAGTCATTTTCAGGACACAATGCAAACTCCACAGTAATGTAGCCCTGTTAGTCTGGCATCGATCTAAGCCCTTTGCCACAGTTTCACAGTAAGGAAAAGCACATTGCTGACATGGTGAAGGAACTGGATGACAGGTAAAGCATCTACACAAACTCCTGTGACCTCACCAAGATGTCAGTTTTGATCCCAAGATGTGTGATCTAATATGCTAGGGATTGGTGGATCTCGCTAGGTAGCTGACAGGGGGCTGTGACTTTAGTTAGTATTTCAGTGTGTTCACATTTAGTGTGTCTGTCCTTACTCAGCAATGCAGGCTGACACTGTTTAACTTCTACTTCACTCCTTTTTTCCCCCCTCCATTCATATATCATGTGTTCCTCAAAACAGAGGCAGTCATTGCGGAGTGTCTGCAAAACTTCTACTGGGCGTTAGCTATTCATCAGCGCTTTACACTGCTTTCCGTAACAACAGTAATTAAAGCCCAGGTCTTCAAAGGTAATTTGGTGCCCGACTTCTAATTCGTATTGAAATCACTGTCCTTGTGGGTTGTAGTCTGACTGCCTTACATGTAAAATTAGTAACAATACTGAAAGCTTTTTATGGACCTTGTGGAGTCTCTGCTCATTTTTTCAGGGAAACAACAATTAAGCCCCTCTCTTTTTTTTTTTTTTCCTTGCCTGGTTGTTTGCTTTCTGTATTATAGGACCTCTGATTACTATGGCAGAAGGAGTGCTTGGAAATCTCTTTCCATCAAGGAAATATCTTTCCATCAAGGTGGTGATGTTCTTCCCTGCTACAGCAGGATGGAAGGTTTCGCAGAGTTCAGTGCTGCCTGGTCTCTGCAGTCCACCTGCACTCCTTCCACGGGGAAAGGCCTGTCCCAGGCTCTCACATGTTGGGGTCAGTGCCCTCCCAGAACAGCCACACTCCTTTGGTGGTTCAGCCCAGGGACGGCTGGGGGACTCAGTCAACCCCCAGGTTTGGGCTTGAGACAGTCACAGTGCTGAAGACCTGTATGATGGGTTTATAGAGAGTTCTGACAAGACAGAAGGAGGGGGTGAGTGAGAGGCTGATGAACTGGGAATCTGGAAAATGGCATTTTCTTCCAGCTGGACCCTTCACATTTGATTTCCAGTAACACTGAAATACTGTATTTATTCTTATATTATAGTACCGTTATAGCTGAGTGCCTTGAGATGGTCTCAGCCCTGAAGAGCTTGCAGTTTTACTTCAAAAAAAGACACAGCAGACATGTAGACAAGGAAAAATGTGATTCCTCATAACCTCAGCACACCCCAGCCCTGGGGATGCAGGCAAGGCTCCCCTCCCCTGAGGTGAGCCCCTGATGCTGGCTGCAGATAAGGAGCAGGGCAAATGCCCAAGGTGGGATCACAGCCACAGGCATCACCTGGGGGTGGAACCTGAAGCCAAGGGCAGGGAGTGCCCTGGCTGTGCATGGGCAGGAAGGTGGGGGCTGTGGTCGTGGCACACACTTCTGAACTCCCCGGCTCATGAGCATAGCCAGCAGGTCATGAAGAGGTTGGGGGAAATTATCGCTGCCCTTTATTCACCTCCCATGTGACCGTATTTGCAATAGTGGGCAGCCAGGGGATGCCCAGTACAAGATTAGACTGAGAGAGGCCAGAGGAAAGCCACAGCGGTGGTCTGGGCTCTGGAACGTGTCATGTAGGAGGACAGGCTTGGGGGGCTGGGTTTGTTTGCCCTGGGAAACAGAGGACAAATTAGGATTTAATTGCTGTCTTGCATAACCTAAACAGTGGGGTGGGGGGTTAGGGAGGTTGGGGAGAGGGCAAGGCTGGGATGGCAGGTAGCGTGATGTGATGGGGAAAAGGGCAGCATCATGGAGGGACTGAAAAAAGAAAGAAATATCTGAAAAATGCTTATAGCAAACCCTCTAACAGAAATCTTACAAGCCCCAAAGCAGAAGTTCTGTGTCCAGTTTTGGACACTGTACTTAACAGATGTGAACTGGTAACATTCAGAGTAGAGCAATAACAATCATCAGAAGTATAGATGGAAAAAAAGTAGAAGTGGAGCATATTTGTCTGTGAAAAGACAGGTGGGAAATACAATGAAACTTGCAGGTAAAAGACAGTTATTAAGACATGAAGACTGTGTCCTGCCTGTCCTTCCTGCATGCTGTGAAGAGAACAAGTCACACACTTCAGCTGCAGCAAGGAGGATTTCAGCTCAGCAGTGACCTCAAAAAGACTTCTGAAGGAAGTGGCAGAGAGAATGAAGCACTGAGCTAGATTGCTGGGGAGCTTTTGGATGTTTCTGAAAGCAGGTTAGACAGACATCATTTGGGAATAGTTTAGATCTAGCTGATCATACCTTTGGGCAAGGGGAGGGTGGGATGGCCTCTCACAGACCTTTTTTCCCCTCTGATTCTAGGATAATAGTGTTGATGCAATCCCAGCACATGAAGAGCATATGTTAAGAATCCCTCCTTGCCTCTCAAACATAAATTTTATTCTGTGTAAAATGTCCCTTTAAACCAAATAATCCAAATGAATAATGCTGAGCTGCTCTAGTTTCACACTTTTCTGAGTGCTACATCCCTGAGTCAATTGCTTGGGTATTGAAGGTTCAGACAGATCCTCCGAGATTTAATAAAGGTCTTGTCAGGTGGATGACACAAACCAGCTTAGATATGGTGCGGTTTGTGTGCTGCTATATGAGTGAGACTTTACCTTTCTGTGTGCCCTGTGTAGAGACAGGCTCTTTGTTTCCACTGCGTTAGCGTAACAAATATAGTCACAGACTTCTGCAGGCTTGTGGTTTTATTATGTCATTTTGTCCCCTTTGATGTCAGTTGTCAGCAGTCAGGGGAGGTTTGGAAGTATTCCTCCTCAGCTGGTGATAACAAGACGTGGATATCTTCCGTTCCAACCCAGTTACCAAATTCTAATAACTAGATTGTCCATTGAAGTGCTTGGAGTAGTGCTATACTGGATGTGTTCGGAAAAGAGCTAACACAGTTCCACCACAGCCCTAACCATGGGAGGGGGAAGGTGTGAAGCCATGTGTCGCTTGCACAAACAGATGTTGGTCTTCCAGGGCAGGGGGACAAACTTCACCTTGCACAGGACTCCTTGGAGACCTGTAAAATATATGTCAAAGAGGCTGGTGTCTCCATAGCAAATGATAATGGATGCTGTCTTTACCTCAAATCTGAGGAGATGCTTGTGTAGTGGGAAACAAAAGGGCAGAGCAGCCAAGGATTTGGGGGATATGGAGAAGGGTTTTGGCAAATGGCATGGTTATGTAGGACTGTCAGACTCAGTATAAGGACAAGGTGAAAGATATACAGCTTGCATCAGTAAAAGTCAGATAATATTAATGATGCTGCAGGGTGGGGGTAAGGAATTGTTATCAAGTTGCTGCTTCACTGCTTTTGAAGTTAACTTTATTGCCCTTTAATGAGCAACTCCATGAATACTGAAGTTAAGGGAATTCTGGTGTCTAACAGAGACCCTCCTTGTGAGCTGAGCCTTTAGATGTGTATCTCACATGAGAAAAAGTGTATTATGTTCCAAATTTTTAACTGGGGTTTTCAGAGGACATTTCTCTTTCCTCAGCTCTGTTTTCATGGGGTGAGCAGGAACTTAATTTTGTCTGGGACTTGGTCTCACCCTGTTAAATCCAGTTGAGATGGGCCCATGGGTTCCAATATATGAATTAAAGAAATGTGAAGATGCACATGTACCACATGGTCATGCAAGGTAAAAGTCAGTTAGCCAGTCTGGAAGTTTTAAATAATAAAAAACCCTATCATCCATTTGATGGCACAGGAGAAAGGGGAAGAAAGAGAAAAACAAGTTCAAAGAAGTTATTTCTCAGTGCATCTGTCCTTGAAATATGCTTCTGTTACGTGTCAACACTTAAATAAAATGGAGATAAGGTGTTTGTCAAATGGCCCAGATTTACTGTGTTTGAAATTGGAAGAGTTACTGAAATATTAGTAAATGCACAGGAGACCTGGAGCTCATAATATATTATGAAAGGTTTGTTTGGTTTGTTTAATTTACATCTTTCAACTTTTCATTTTCTGTAGAAGGAGATAGAGTATGAATTACTTTTTTAACGCAGCAAAGATTCTCTAAAGGTTACTGTAGCCTAGTCTCTGTAGTCCATTCAGCATATTCAGAATACAAATTAGTTCTACATCGGAGTCCTTTTGTGAGGCTTTTTATTACAGGAGGACAAGGAAAGCACTCATATTTATTTTTTAATTTTAGATAAAGGTGGATCAAAAAGTGGATAGATCTCTTTATTTGTGTTTTTTAGGAGTCTTTTTAATACTTTTTCCTTTCAAACATGTAAAGGAAAATAGTTGTATTTCTAGGTATTTGGGGACCCCTTTGAAGCAGTGAGTAAAGGAATGCTTAATACTTTGAAACTATCTATTACTGAAACTATCAATTATTTTAACATTTTTTCAAAGGCAAAACAGGATCCTCACCAGACCTGCTTTGTGTCTCGTTTTTCTTGTTCTGGCAGATTGTCTATCTGTAGTGTAATGAGAAGATGGTCAGACTAGCTTAATGTTTAGCACATGATACTTTTCATCTTCAGAATGCTTTGTGAACATCGAGCTAGCATATCAATTTCTGGTTCTCTAGTGAATACTTGCATTGAATACAAGCAACAGATCACGACTGTTTGTAAAATCTTGTGGGAGTCATATACTAGTGTTAATTTTAAAACCTTTCAAATATGAAGTAGGGCAAAATTAGACTTTTTTGGCAAGCTGAACTAAGACCCGTTGGAATTCTAGTGATTAGTAAGATTGTCTGCTGAAGGATTAGTATTGCTGAGGTCTGGTTTTGTAATTTTAACTCAGGTTTTTGTTGAAGTCAAAGGCTGCAGCACTGAATTCTGATCAAGGGATTTGTTTTATTATTTGCAATGTGTAAGGGTTGATTAAAGCTTTTGTGACTCCTCTAGCTCTTCTTGTTCTTGCTTACGTTTTACTACCACTTTCAAGATGCATCAACAGAGGTGAAAAATCTACCCAGAGTATATGCTGGGCTCTGACAAGAAAGGCAGGGTATATACCATGAAAACCTTTTGTCTTGGAGGTTTGTTGTGAGAAAACTGTGTTAGGGGGTTGCTTATTCTCTAAAGAGCTCTGAGGAAAGGCTGAGGGAGCTGGGTCTCTTTAGCCTGGAAAAGAGGAGACTGAGGGGTGACCTAATCAATGTTTATAATGAGTGTCAGGAGGATGGAGCCAGGCTCTTCTCTGTGACATCCAGTGATAGGACAAGGGGCAATGGGTTCAAGCTGGAACACAGGAGGTTCCACTTGAATATGAGAAAAAACTTCTTCACGGTGAGGGTGACAGAGCACTGGAACAGGCTGCCCAGAGAGGTTGTGGAGTCTCCTTCTCTGGAGACATTCAAAGCCCGCCTGGATGCGTTCCTGTGTGATCTGATCTAGGTGTTCCTGCTCCGGCAGGGGGATTGGACTAGATGATCTTTCGAGGTCCCTTCCAATCTCTAACATTCTGTGATTCTGTGATTCTGTGATTTATTGTGTTCTGATGACAGGAAAGGTGATGGAGAAGAAGAAACAAACCAGTTAATTGTTTAGTTCTTGATATCAGATACTTCTACATGCTTATGTAATAAGACTTGACTCATTATGTGTCCGGTGGTTAGAAAAATGAAAACCTCTTCGTCTCAAAGGAAGAAAGAACTTAGAAAAGTCAAGGAAAATGCATCTGGGGGGTTTCTAAGGAGGAGTGACACCCTTGCACATGTTCATATTATTGAACCTTCAACATTCGTATGCGAAAAAAATTCAATTACATACAGAGGAATAAACAATGTGATACAAAGTTCTCCGATCACGTGTTATTTGGTTTATGCGACCTTTCTTATTTTCTTCTTACTTTCCATTAGAAACAATCTCCTTTTGCGCTTTCATTCATTTTCTTCTCTACTGTTCTGGTTTTAACGTTAACGATTTCTTTCTCTTGTGATATTCAGTGCATTAATCTGTGTCTGGTTTTGACTCTTTTAGAGCTAGCTATAATGCTCCTCCCCCTCCCAGTTTTAAACTATGCATATTTCTGAGAGGCTTTTTTATGACCTAGAAATTGATACCGTATCTTAAAGATTTGTTCCCCTTCCTTTTTTCCGCACTCCCGGGATTTATTTTTTTCCCTGAAGAAATTATTTTTTTTTTAATAATTGTGTAGAATTGATCCCCTTTACAGATTTCTGTAAAAATTCCATTATCTTGCTCTGTTTTAAATTCATAAATAGATAATGCAGACATTGAAACATTCTGAAGTTGTTGAATCATTACAAAAGCTCTATAATTACATTTATTATTAATGGCTTTCATTAGTAAATTCTTTGAGTTTACATTGTTCCTTTCATCCAAAAGGCTTATGGTACTATATAATAAAACATCCATTACATCTTAAAGCATCCCTGGAAGATAAATGCATCCTCAGACTTGTCTAGAGATGTAAGAGAGCAACTGAGGCAAAGACTGCTTGGAAGATAAGAGCAGTGAGCCGGTGGCTCTCATGGGGCTTGACTTCTCCCCTTACATTTCAACCACTTGAATTTTTTTGTGCCATTTTGAAGGAGCTGTATCTACATCTCAGAATATCACAATCACTGTTGCAGAGGGAGCAGCCTCCTTCTGCCCAGGATAGAATGAGTCAGCTGGAGCACAAGAAAACTGGGGATTTCTCTGGTCAGATCCTGAACAACCGGCCCTGGGGTCACAGAGGCTTGTGCTTACCTTGGTGTGGTGGTGTGCAGCTCCTTTTGCTCAGCTCCTGGTAGACCTGATTTCTGGAAGCTGGAAGCTGTGTTACTTGAACAGGCATCTGAATTTCATTCTGAGTTTAAGCCCATGATACAGCTCTGCTTTGGCAGCACTCTCTGACCCCTTTGGATGGAGAAACATGCACTGTGGTGCTAACATCAAATACCCCTAACCTGTGACTAGAAGAAAGAGACAGAAATGAAGTAATCAGAAGGAATTGTATCAGCTATCCTGGATGTGCAACTTTTTCTTTTAATAAGAGAGAGAAAAGATGTTCACAAGACCTTGTTTGGTGGTTTCTACCCACCTTGGAACTGTAACTCTGAATATCTTCCTGTTAATTCGCTGGAGCTAGAGGAAAAAATCAACATCTACTGTTCTGGGGAAGTCGAATGCCTGAGCTGTTTGTCATGAATGGCTTCTGCTAATGGCATGATCTTTAATCTTACAAATAACCAGAAGTTTGCATTGATCCATGGGAGTAAGAGAGAAGGACAAGTTACATATTAGATACTGCACCTCACTGATGGACAGATTAAACTTCTATCCATAGTACTTTCTTGCAGTGCAGAGATATTTTTTTTTCTTTTTTTTTTTTTTTTGGTGAGTAGTATCGTGGATGACAGCAAGAAGTCGGGTACTGACACCTGAATTGAGGATATAAAAGCCTTCCTTTGGCACATAGTTGCTTTTTGCACCTTCCAGACTGGAGGCTTCTGTTTCTTTTCTCAGTTCATCGTGTTAGAGCAGCTTGCCTCTGACGTTGGAGGTAAAGCAAAGGAGATGACACAGCCTTTGAGCTGCTTACCTCCCAGGAATCTCACCGTGCATCTCTTCATGGAGAAGGAGAAATTTTACTGATGGAGTCACTCTACTTCAGGTGGGGGTAGAATTATTCACCTGTTATTTCCTCCTGAAAACTAGGTCCTTTGATTGGGTAAAATAATAGCAGCATTTCTCAAGGGCTTGGAAGTATTGTTCTACAGGAATTGTTTTGAACCTGACAATTTCTTTCTGTTTCCAGACTTACCAATGTTAGACTGCAGCCATGCTACTTAACCAGTACTGTTACTAGTCAAGGTGGCACTAGGAGCACTATACATGGATTATAACTCTGCTACCTGTTGCATAAACATCAAATAAAGTGCCCCTGCTGATAAGACCTTACACTTGGAGAAGCTGCCATTTGTTTTTGGTGGTTTGGGGCAGATACCTGCCCTTTTGTAACTTGCTATTCATTTTTTTTCTTTTTAATTTTAATCTCAGTCCCTCATATCTGACAGATTTTTCTGTCAGAATTATCGAATGGGTATTCTTGATGTTTTCCCCCTTTGGGCTGACCATATTCTACCAAAGACAAGGTCTTGTGAATGGCAATTATCCCTTCATTTTGAAAATGATAACATGTTCAGGTAGCCATCTCAGCTATTGGCAGCATGAAAAACCTCAAAAGCTTTCAGCACCTTTGCAGTTGCTGCCTTGTATTTCACTGCTAGAAGCGAGTCCTTCAATCAATGACATCCATCCACTTCTCTGGTGAAGCCTTTATCCGACAGCTCTTCTCAGACATTTGCTGAGCATCATTCACAGCAATCCTTTTTGGTTGTGTGCACATACGTAAATACACAGTGCTATCTGAACCAAAAGGGGATGTAGAAATCATTCCAGAATACTTCTGTAGTGCTCCCAGCTGGGGCAGCTACAGGTGTGGGGCTGGAACACCTACAAGTGTGAGAACCCTTGCTGTGGCTTGGTCTGAGTGTGCTCAGCAGGCTCAGAGGTCTCTCCAGCCCGTTGTAGCAGTGCCCGAGCTGCGTGACTCCCTTCTGCAGGTGGATACTCTCAGCTTGGCTATGGTGTACTGCAGGAGGTCCCTCTCCCTGCACCCATGCTAGAGGACGTGCATGCACCTGATAAGGGGAACTGAGAGGCCAGTACATCTGAACAGTGGCAGAACAAAGGGAGAGCTTTTCCAGAAATGCTCTCCTGCTTCTTTTCTGCCTGTTCGAGAGCCCAAAGAGGACTTCGCATCATAGCAGTTTCCAAGGCAAATAATTTATTTTTCTGAATAGTCTATAGTTCTTGTGACTGATAAAACAGACACCTGAAGTGGTGGGAATTATCATGCAACAGAGGGACTGTGAGATATTCTTAGTCTGAAAAGCTCCCATCCAATAACAGACTACATTGTGTGGACTAGATTGACTGTAAGGAAAACTGAGTCCTGACAGTAAATGTCAGGGAAGATATATTAATGTGCAGTAATGGAGTTAGAAGATAGCCCTTTTTCTCTTCTATTGCAGCTTCAATAATTACTTGCACAAAATGTCTACTAAGTGTCTTTTAAAAAGACAAACTAGGCTAGACTATTCCTTATATAACAGCTTGAAGTTGTTTATTTATTTAAAGACATGCGTAGGAAGAGAAATTGATACAAGAGGTTCCCGGACACTTTGTAATTGTGAAACATGTTTTAATACAGTGATTATTAATTTATTCTTTTGGATTTTTAGGTAAAGTAAGCAAAATATTCACTGAATTCTTACCTTATTTTATTGCAATTTTTTGAAGGAAAACAAGGAAGAGAACGTGAATCATGCTTCTAGTCACTCTTTCTTGAATGACCAACATGGTTGACATGAACACACCTGAGCCCCTTTTCTGTGAAGTGTTAGAGCAGAACTGGATGAAGAACAGCCATTCCACCCCATGGAACATTCTTGAGATTTTTGAAGTCTCTCTGTATCTTTTGTGGGAACAAAATACAAAGCAGCCCCTTTCAAATGCCTTTGTGAGAAAGGGCTGTGTTGAAATGCCTGGTTTGAGATCAAAGATCGTGGGTATCCAACTGGGGGTTTTCATTTTGGTCACAAGCGAACCTCTGTTGAAATGTTCATGTTCCTCTGAGAGGTTTAATCTTTGATGTAGTGGGATATTTGACTAAGTACCACTTACAAAATGTTCTGCACAGCTCTATGGTTTTGGTGCCTTTGTGCTAGGAGGAGAGGAACTTAAGCAAAGCGAGCTGATAGGCAAGGAGCTATGAAAGGCCTGGAAAAGGAACATGAACACTTAATAAGGTGTTAGCTCTGTACAGGATCCAGCCTGCTTAAATTGAGACTTGGATGCCTGAAGCCTAAGGCTCAGAGAGTAATGCAGTCTGTCTGCTTCTTGCACTGCGAGACATCTCTATACTGCACTTAAAAATTCCCTGGGCACTTACTGTAGTCACCTATTCACGTCTGAAAGCCACCTGTTAGACAAGAGACAGGTACCTCTTGCTCCCCAAAGCTGTCAGGCAGGCAGGCACCTGAACGGCGTGGCTTCTGGGGGGTGGCCTGGAGGCCAGGGTGGGGCTGGGACTCCTTCTCTCTGCTGGGTTAGTGCGGTGGAGGGACAGGACAACCTGCTCCTGAGGAAGAGTCAGAGTGCCCAAGTCCTGCTGTGTGCCTCTGCACGGTGACCACAGAAGGAGGGGTGAAGGCTTTCCCCCAAATTCTCAAAGGCCCAGGGGTCAAAGAGCTGTCTCCAGTGTAGAAAGTCTAAATTCAGTCTTACCTGGGCTAAGCAGAGTTTAGAAATCGTGTCTCTTACCTTATTAAATCCTCTCATCATGAGGGGATGGAGACACCTAGCACTTCCCATTGGTTCTCTTCACTCCCAGCAGAAAGGAGCAGCTTTGCATACAGAAGACCTCCCTGCATATCTCTAGAGACCGTGCTGGGAGTTTATGCAGCTAGGGCATGTGGACTGACCAGTGTCTTGCTGAGGGATCTAAAGCACGTGGGATTTTTGCAAGGCAGGGTGTGAAATGAGTGCTGAAGTCGGGTCTGTATTACGCTCTGTTTCTATATTCTCCAGCACCAGCAGTAGTAAGATCAGGCTTTAGGATGCTGCTGCCTTGCAAGCATGTTGTTGTGTGTTGGTAATTGCAGGTGGTGTGATATGCAGTGCAAATGACACCTCCTCCTGCTGCAGGTGGTGGGTGTGGAAACCAGTGACTGTTTTGAGAGATACCTCCATTTGTGTAGACTATAATATTTCTTATATTATACAGGTAAGTGGAATGGAGAAAGTAGAGTCTTGTGGAAATGGAGGTGAAAATCAAATTAGGTGCTGGAGGGGAGAATTTTCATATTCTGATCTAGTG
>NW_010136521.1:39943-86951 GCF_000699245.1 Pterocles gutturalis | reverse complement strand
AGGGAAAGAAAAAAAGTGGCAAAGCTGGTAAGGTTTGGAAATTCATGTCTTTGTTCTCCCAGGTATAGGAACCTAGATCAAAAAGCATCTCTCTGTGAATCACATTTGCAGCTACTGACAATGACAGAAAATCAGGGACCCAGAAATAAGCTTCTTTAAGATGTTAGATCACACACTAACAAAAACGGAGCACCTGGATGTGAATGCCACAGTCTATGGTGCATCCTCCCCTACAGAGACTAAAAATATTTCACTTTCATCATATGGACAGACAGATATAAAAGTTCAATTACTGTTGCAGAGTAATCTGTAATAAACTGAGAAATAAGAAATTGGTCTTCAAAAAGAATTACACATACAGGTAGAATTTGTGGATCCTGGACATCCTCACAAAATCTTTCCGTTTGTCCCAGAGTTTGTCTTATAAAGATGGCTTAGTGCCAAAGCTACTGGCAAGTATTTATGGTAACCCGGTTCCAGCTCTACCCTGCATGCTCTTTATTACATCTTTGGCTGAATGGTTATTTCTGTTTCCCATTTCTCATCTGTAGAAGAGATGTCATATATCTATTTTTCCCCTAGAATGTAAGTTCTTCTGCTCTGGTGCTGTCTCTTCTGATGACTATGGAGGAGGCAATCCTGCTTAGTGCCTCTGAGCTTCCACTGTATGCAATTATCAATGTTAATGTCTTCAAATTGAGGGAGTGATTGGATCTAGCAGGCTGCTTTGTTGTTTGTTGTGTAATTATCAGCATTCATTACAAACAGGTATGTCTAATTTTTCCAGCTCTCAGCAAGCTGACTACAATGATAGTATTATGGGTTGGGTTGAACTGACTGGAACTGGTGAGTGAAATGGCTGCCCTTCTGTTGTGAGTAAATGCAACAAACGCAGAGCTGGGCAGACTGAAAAAAAAAAAGAGGAAAAAACTACTTGTTCAGTATGTGAGCTGTAGATTTGAAATGCTTGCAGAGGAGTTGAAAGCATGGAGCTTTGGTGGGATTTCCCAGGGTATTGTTTAACTATCTGCACACAGCTCTCTTTAGTGAGCAAACAGCAGGTGAGAGAGAGGCGCAGGACACAGTAAAATTGGGAAGATGCTCTAAGAAAATGTATGCAAGAGAGAAAGCATTTAAGCAGTGTGGCTAGAAACTGAGAACAAGGAGCAAAGAAACACCTGCTGTGCTCAGAGATACTGGGTTTTGGTGAGTCTGTATGAATACACAGGGTTATATCAAAGCCTGTCCTCAGCTAAAGTGCTCCAGCAGTTATATTTCATCAGGAAAAGTGTTGGTGGTGGTTGAGCACAATACTGTCTGTCTTCTCTGGGGTGTAAATGGGAGGCTGAAGCTGCACTGGTGGGCTGCTTGTCCAACTGCTTGCAAGTAAGTTTATAATCAATGAAAAATAATACCAAATAATGAAACATATATAAAAAAACCAAAAGCCTCTCATTCTAGACACATCTAGCGGTGCTGATATTTAGAAGAGCAACTTATAATCAATGAAAAATAATACCAAATAAGGAAACATATATAAAAAAACCAAAACCCTCTCATTCTAGACATATCTAGGGGTGCTGATATTTAGAAGAGCAATATCGCTATTCAGGAGGATACCTGGCCATTGCTTCTCCTTTTCCTCTATTTTCCCTGCTTTGCTTTGGCACAGGTGTTACAGCTTGCCGAAGAAACCTGATGTGCTTACAAGCCCAAGCTCATAGCCTGTGTTTTCAGGCATGCAGGCAAATCACCTGGATCCAGAGCAGCCTATATCATGTTGGGCAGCCACCAGTTTCCAGAAAAGTCACGGTTGCTGCGTGGTGGGAGGCCCTGGGCATGCAAGGAGGGAAATCAGCCCTGTGTGTCTTGGGTGCGTTGGGAGCTAGGAGGGACTGGGTGCATTCCCCCAGGGAGTTGCTGCGTGGTGGGAGGCCCTGGGCATGTGAGGGAAATCAGCCCTGTGTGTCTCGGGTGCGTTGGGAGCCAGGAGGGACTGGGTGCATTCCCCCAGGGTCTGATGGCTCCAAAACAAGCTCTGCTGCTTGGTGCGTGCACAATCGTGCCTTTGTTCGCTGCGGTGGGAAGGAGGGTAGCTTGGTGCGGAGGATGCCGTGGGGAGGGCTGCCAGGTGGCAGGCAGGGCTGCTGTGACACCCTGCCCGGCACAGAGCTGCGGCCACTGCTGAGCCTCGGAAAGAAAGAAAAAAATCAGAATTGAAAAGCTCTTTTGAAAGAAATTCTCCAGGAAAATGTGCAAAAACAGGCACTGGCACTGTTTTGAAATCCAGGGCAATGTTTCACTTGATCTGGATAGTAAGAGGAGAAAGCAGAAAGTGTTAATTCTTCATTCATGTGCCGGGGGTGGCTCAGCTAGGGGGGAGGTAGAGCCATGCTCTGTGCAAGTTTATATAGGTTACTGTGCCAGGAGAAATTACGAGGTGTCGCAGAAGGGCAGTTAGGAGAAATGTAATACTCCTGTTAATAATGAAATGTAATACTCCTGTTAATAGTGCAATACTCCTGTTAATACTCCTGTGAATACAGATACACCCCTAATTTTGTGGCTCAGAGCAAAATAATGTTCAGCCAGCTAAAGAATTGTCTGGGAATATACAGAAAGATAATGTTGCATAGTTATTCAGCTGAAATGGGTTTAAGCAGTTTGCATAGAGTAGACAGCAGTCTTCACATTTGCACATGCCAAAGAAAAAACATCTTGTTCATACATTTCCTGAGTTTGATATAACACAAAATAACGTCACAACCATGGATTGTTCATGCAGCTCGAGGTCTGAGCTGCAGAAAATAACATCAACTTTTCAAATTGCCACTGGTGATGCAGAGTAGCCATCAAAAAGCATGAGCAATAAGGAATTTCAAAGTTTTCTTGGCTGCAAACAGAATAAATAAATTGTTTGTAGTTTGAGGAAGTATTTGGTGTTGGACTCTGTTTGGCCCCACTGATGTTTTGTTTGATCACTGCAGTGATTTCAAAAGTTGTATTCTAGGCACAGGGCAGATGATAGAGAGAAGAATGACCCCGTTCATCCTATAAAAACATTACCAAGGCTGTTTCAAGGTTGCTGAGATGGGTGTTTGCCTGTTAGAAAACATCAGAAGGGGTATTTCCCCTGCAAGTTTCATTCTGCCCTGTATTTGTGTGTGTACATGCCATTAGTGCCAAAGAGCACTGGCCAGATCAGGATGCTACAAATTCTTCCCCCCCCTTAACCACAGTAAATGTCTGTAAGTCTGGCTGGCACTCTGGGGCCAGCTTCTGATCTCTGTTGCAATGAAGGAAGCGGAGGAAGCACTTACTGCACTGCCCAGGGTTTGCTCTTGCGCAGGTGAAAGGAAGAGTGAGAGGCTGATGGCCAGAGGAGAGGGCCAAAGAAACAGCTAATGGGAGACAGTTTAAAAAGAAAGAGCAAGAAGAAAACATACAGCAATACTTCTTTTTATGCATGATGTTTTATTTAAATCTTTTGATGATGTTTTGTGGGTGCATTCTTTTGTTCTTATTTTTTCAGTCTATTATAAGAGCAGGTTGTGTGAGGTTTTCAGGTGTCTGACACAGGCACTGCTTAAAAAGATGACTGAATATTCTACCACATGCATCTGTAATGTTTTGTTTCTCTGCCCACACTTTGCTCTGTGGAGGATAGTAGTTAAAGTTCTAGTGGCCTGCCCTCCTTTTAAAATACCTTTAATGTTTTATTGGGATACCTCCCACTTGAAAGTGGTTTAGCACATAAAGGTGCTTTGCTCATCTGAGAAAAAATTAAACTATATTTCTGATGCAGAGGCAAGATTTTTTTGGGCAGCTCTCCTGTAGATTGCTCTTTATGTAAATGGTGCCTTGGGAACAGGCAGATTAAAGTATTTCAGGGCGGGATGGTGATGCAAATGTTTCTTCTACTTGACTGGGAGTGCTCTGGTGCAAGAAGGGAAACAAGCTCTTCTGCACGTTGCTGGCTTATCTCTTTCTGTCTGAAAGTTTGGTGTCTGCCCTAGAAAATAATTACTCATTTAAAGTAACGAAGGAAAGTCCAGTGTGCCTGTTTTTGAGCACTTTGCCTTAAGAACATAAATTCAAAAGTTTGAATCACTGTCTCACTGAGGATGGAGAGAGAAATGAAAGAAGTAACACTGGAAAGGGTGATGTGGACTAAAAAACCAAGAAAGAGAGCAGATGAAATCTGAATGTCAAGAAAATGTAAGTCTTAGTTGTCTTGAATAACTAGAATAGGGTTTTCTATGACTAGGAAAACACATAGGCTAGTCGCTTGTCGAAAAGAGCATTTCCCAAGACAGTCTAAGCAAAAAAAAAAAAAAAGCTGCACTTTCACGCAGGAGGAGAGACCAGACCATCCAGGCTGGGAGCAGAGAGGACCAAAGAGTTCAACTCCAAAACTTCTGATTAAACCTTTTTCCTGGAATCAGCCTTGACTAGGTTTGCTCAGCCCTCATTTTAACACAGTTGACTGTCTGCAAAAATCTTCCTCTAAGTGTTCCTGGGTTTTTTGTTAAAGTCTATGAATACTGCAAAAAAATGCTTTGTGTCTTTGAAGCGCTGCACACGTGTAGTTCTGATGCCAGCGTGCGACTGCTGACAGAATTGTGGTGGGACATTTGGCTGCCTGGGCTATTCCCACCACAGCTGCTTCCAGCCCTGGGGCTCTCCCCCAGGCTCCTTCCAGCCCTCAGGACACAGAGCTGCTTTTACTGGAAGAGAGCGTGACACATTTGTCCTCACCCAGTGTCCTCCTCAGAGGGACAGTGGAGCATGCTCCATGAATTGCTGAACATCTCAGGGAGAACCAAAGACCCTGGAATCCACCTGAAAAGTCTCAGAAGGAACTGGAATTTTTTTTTTTTTTTTTTTTTGGTTGAAATAAAGCTAGCTCCAGCTCTGCTCCCTGCAGTACAGAACTCTGAGCAAAGGCCTGATTTAGTACCAGGTTTCACGCCTCAATTCAATACTGTCTGTTTATGCTCCATGGAGATGTCTGCAAGGGTTTGACTGAGCAAACTTCATTTTTTGTGCCAGCGTTTCAAGATGAGAAAGGAGGGAATGGCACTTGGGGGGGGTCTGTGGGTAACTCGAACTGATGGGTCTGTGAAGAAAAACCTTGTTGTAGCTACCAGTAACCATGGCATGAATTTTCTGTTTGCCATCTTTGCACAGCATTTTCTTTGTCACTGAATTAGTCTCCAAACAGCTTACTGTTATCCTGATTGTCCTTGTACCCCAGTGTGCAGCAGGAGATTCAGGGAGGCACTGTGAAAGACTGAGGCACCACAGGTATTGCAATGAGCTAGTGGGACTTTCTTCATTGGAAAGAAAATCCTTTTACTGCCCCACTGAATTGACTAAAGCTTTTTACTCAACATCTCTGCAAGGAGTAAGATGTTGACAGCATCATTTCAGAATGTATTGTCCCAAATGGTGTCTGTAAACCAGACCCCTGCCACTGCTATTTTGGGAGGTCTACATAATAAATATCTTTCCAGCTTTATAACTGAAATATTATTGCTGCTTCTCTCACAACCTTAGTTAACAGCTGGCTGCAAAACCAGAGTAAACTTGCAATGCCAGTGCTATGGTACAGATCTGATATGTCTACCTAATTTAATCAAAATGTCTGGAAAACAGCATCTGAAGTATTATATGCCTTTTGCTATTGTGCACTGACTCTTACTGGAATCTCTTTAAGTGCTAATGAAAGAGAGCAGACATTCACCTCTTCTATTTCCCTGCCTCTCATCTGTCCAAAGGAGAAGAGTCCATTTCCTCCACTGATTTAATTAAGGACTGAAAATGCAATTTGAGAAGGAAGAGTGGAATCGAAGATTTATTTTGATATGCAAAAATCTGGGGGTTTGCTTGTTGTTTGGTTTTGGTTTTTTTCCCCTCATGTCTGGATGAGGAAGGTCCTCTGAGGGGTGATGGTTACTTGGAGTCAGATTTGTCAGATGCTGCTACTGTCCATCTTTCAGGCTGGAGAACTGATAAGGCAGACAGGGAATATGATGGCCTGAGTGCTGCAAAGGGGGTAAAAGTAATTATGGCTGGAATGAACAGGCCATCAGTCCTGAACAGAAATAGGTCTCCATATTTTCTGCAAAGCACTATTCAGAAAAGTAAAATAGGAGGGAAGGGAATACGGCTCATCCTTCCAAGTGGATTCCACGTCAGTACCCATTGTCTACTTGAATTACATTTTTCATGGCAGAAAAATGGGAGGGGAGACAAAAATTATGGAAGTATGGCATATTATATTAGTTATATCAGAAATAATAAGTGATCAGATCTGAACCGTTGATGATAGTTAAAGGAGAAAGTTATTAGCAGAGCGCCAAGGGAAGTGTCTTTGAACCAAAATTTTGAGGCCTTCCTGAAAGGTATTATACAAGATATTAAATACAAGTTAATGTGCCCGATAGGGAAGTCTCAGGGTGGAAGTATTTAGCATGAGAACAGTCTGGAAGTTGAATAAGATGATTGTATCATTTCTTCCCAGCCTTCAAATTTCAAAGAGATCAATTTTTTTTCTTAATTAAGAACTGAAAGCACAGAAAAGGTAGCTGGTACCTCGCTGTAGTTGTGCAGGGGTGAAAATAATTCTTGTCTAGTTGTAAGGGAGGAAGAAGAGATCCAGGTGCCCTGGGGCGGGTGGATACAGCATTCACTCTGCTGTTTTGGTGGCAAGTGAAGTTGCAGCTGTGACTTGCACTCTGCATCTCAAATGCTATCAAAAGCACTACCACCCTATTTCAGCCTGCTGTGAAGTGTTTTAAAGGGGCTTTCAGACAGGAAGAAAATAGTCCTAAACAGGAATGCATTGCTGTGGCCAGCAGACATCTCACGATGACTAAAGATGAGTGTGACTTCTCCAAAGAAGAGGGGATGATGAAATGAAGCAGTATTCATGACCACCCTGTAAGCTGTGTGGGGTTCCAAACATCACCTACAGCTTTTTTTTTTTTTTTTTTTTTTCACTAGTGTTAACCAAGAAAGCTGCTGCAAGATCTTTTTGATTTGCTTCTTAAAACTCCATGTTTGCACTGGCAATGTTCTTGTTACCTGAAAGCCCAGCCCGAACAAGACTTCACACAGAAGATGGTTACAAAAATTACTCCAAAGGTGGCAGCATCCTTTAGGCTGCAGGGAGAGAAGGTAATGCTTACACCTTCTTTACACCCAGCTCATATGTCAGCGATCAGGGAAGCCTGGTGTTTCTTATTAGGTTTCTGTAATATGATGCATATTCAGATAAGTAAGTCGCTTCCCTTTTTTTTTTTTTTTTCTTGTCTGCATCTGTTGTGAGAAAGGAAGGGGGAAGTCTGGGTGAGTCTGATGGGGTTTCTGTCGTCTCCTTTTTTAAGGCTAGAAGCCAAATAGAGAAGTCTGTGATGGCTACAGGGAGGCAGTGACCAAGAGCAGTCAAAGGTACTTCTGTAAGCAGTGGTTCTGCCATGTGTACTACTTCAAAGGAGCTCTCTAACAAGATCTACTTACTGATAAAATTCAGCCTTCTGCATGTCTTGAAAGGGAAGATCAGAGGATTAGGGATGCTGCTGGAGGCAAGGGTGGAGTTCAAATGGTGATGCATATATATTCTGAAGGAAAGGGAAGAGCAGCTGCATAGCCTGCTCGAAATTTGCCCAGCAAGAATACCTAAATAAAGCATGAACCATTTATTAAGGAGGGTGACCATCCAAGAGAGAGGAAGATATCATCAGGTGGAGTAGATTGATCTTGAAATTTAGACAATCACAAAAACAACAAAAAAAGGGAGGTGTTGGAGGAGGGAAGACACGATGCACAGGAAGAAGACCCATCGAAGGTCCAAAGTTATGTAGACTTTGTGAAGAGGAAAAGGCTGACCATTAAGGTTGCCAGACCAAACTGAGCATCTCCTAAAAAAAACCCCAAAACACCTGAACCCCCAGGCAGGAGGTGGAGAACTTCTGAGGAGTGAAGCACTAGCTATTCAGCAAAGTGAAGTTCCATTTTGCAAGTTCAAAAGTGTAGTGATGAATTGAGACAATGAAAATCTAGCCAAGGCTTGCAAAGGATATTAAAAATAAACCATGAAGGATCCTACAGCCATACAAGTAGAGGGGATTCAGAAGAGGTTAAGCTTTCGGCTTAGCATAATATTAGGAATGTGCTAATGAAACTTGTTTATGACGTGAAGTTAGGAAGTACTGGTAGTGTGAAGGAGAATGAGAATGTCACGCAGAAAACATTAGATGACAGTAAAAACTAAAGAAAGGGAAATGCAATGAAATTTAGTAGAATGAGGTCAAATTACTGAATGGTAACTGCTAATAGCGGTTTATGCTATAGGATGGAGTTGCACAAAATGAAAGAAGGAACAAGACTGGTTGTCTGCATAGTACAGTTATGAGAGTAAGAAGAAGGGCATCCCAAATTTGTCAGAGGGAGTGTTTTTCCCTTTCATATAGAAAATACGAACATTATTGTAGAAAGTACTTGCAGCACCTCCTTTGCATAATGTCTGAAATTCTGGCTCCTCAGAAACATGAATTCAAGCAGAACAGTCACCAAAAAGGGCTAAGAGAACAACTAGAGAGTCTGTAACATGAAAGAAGATCACAAGATTCCCACAAAATAGCAATGGAGATGACTATCGGTGCACACTATGCACTGTAAACTTTTACAGTACATATGCACATTATGCACTATAAACTTCAGTGGAAAGGAGAACTAGGGAAAGGCTGAAACAGGAATCAGAAGAGTAAACTAATCATAAGTAACTTTGATTATTTATAATCAGTAAGTCATACTTGTTTTTAAGCAACAATAATATTTTTAACACTTATGCAATGAATAGGCTAAGGATAGGATTATAAATTTCTAACTGTCTGAGGAGATTCTGGGATGGTTCTCCAACGAGAGCAGTGGGGATAGAACTTGTAACTAGTTCTGTGATGGAGCTTTAACATCTTACAGAAGAGTATTACATGATAACATCCCCTGCAGGAACTGGGAACTGGATTGAATAGCCCTTATAATCTTCTATTTCTTGGAAAGAAAAAGAGGGGAAGCAAAATGATGAAGTTCAAGCACAACAAAGAACTATTAGGAAACTGGGAATCCTGGCGGTTTCTCAAAGTGAGGGTTATGTGTGGAATCCAGACTGAGATGCATGTCTACAAAATGCAGATAAATGTGTGCTTGGGAACAAGTAATGAGTGGGATGATAGGCGATTTCCCTGCTACCTACTTTTCCATTTTCCTTGCCACTTGACTGCAGAAAGGCTTTCAGCTTCATAACTATACCGTGTTTTGGTAATTTTCTGTCTCTAGAGAACAGCAAATATTGCATCTTAGAGCAGCCTCTGCAAGAAAGAGGCTAATGCTCCAAAATGGTAATTCTCTTGAATTCCAAACAGGTTCAGACTTGACCCTGCTGATTTATTAGACAGTTGTTTTATTCACAGCAGAATATGAAGAATGACTGTTCTTCACTTGCATACAGGTATTTATCTGCAAACTAAATGTGTAGCTTGTTCTATTTAGCCCAGAGAAATGAGCAGTAGCATGTCACCTTAGGTGACCAGTTACATATAGTAGATGGTGGAATGAGCTGGGGGCACTTGAACACTTTATGAGAATCTATAGTATCACTACCCTTCAATTTGTGTTGGTTTACTCAATCAGAGGAAAAAATCTAAGCCCATTAGATCCACAATTTGTAGTGAATTGGTTAAGGCAGCTATGACATTTGCCTTTCTGTTTGTGCTTAATCAGCGTATTTGCTTCACCAAGCTGAGCACATCCAAGTTGGTCTGGGTGGGTTTTATGTTAGAAGCAAGCTGTGGATGATAACCTTTCCTTTGGCACTACATGGGAAGAAACTTGTGTTTCTGAAGCAGCTGCCTTGAGATGCTCTGGTGGATGGTATTAGGAAAGCAGAAGTGTTGTTGCTGCTCTTCTGTTTTATTATATTTGCCTTTGGAAGTAGACTGAGTTTGAGAGGTGATGCAATGGGGAAGGAAGTGTTATCCTTGATTTTCTGGGATTGCTTTTCATGAAGCTCATGCTTTATTTTCAGGTATGCTCTAGAGAAAAGTTTGTCACCTGCTGCTTTTGTTGTTACCACTGCTGGGGCAGTGTGGCTTGATCCTGTCCCAGCATTACTCCGTGCTACTTGCTGTGCAGAGGTCCTTAGACCAGTGGCAAAGGACAGGGGAGTAGAAAGATGCCCCACAGCCAGCCTCATAGACAAGTGTCAGCATAATGACAATTGATGTGAGTGTTTGTAAGTCTTTGTGATAAAGGATATCTTGACAAAGCAGGAAGGAGATTTCTAGGGGTTTATAAGGAGCTGCTGCCCTTATACCATGAAAGCCAGCAGGGCAGCAAAATCCAAGAAAATCTTTGAAACTTTAGGGGTGGGTAAGGGTGGCATTGGAAATGTAAGCCACAATCTTGGTCAGTGGAATGTGAGAATCTTCATGGGCTGCTTCACCTGGGCTCCTCAAATGGTTCAGATGCCAGAAATGCTATTCCAGTGCTTGAAAATATCTAGAATGACTGCAAGACTTTTCTCAAATAAATAACAGTTTTGTTAGCGTAATTTCTTCCATGCCTTGAAACATGAACTTGAATTCTCCAGTGTATTTGTAACAATGCTGATGTCAAATGAAGGTATGCTAGATTACGTGGGAGACACTGCTGACTGTTCTCCATTTAGCTCAGCCCATCCCTCTTCATTATCCCAGGGAACAGGAGGATGAGGGAGAAGTAGGATAACCTGGGTAAAGCAAAATCAAGGATAATGCAAAACCTTTCTATATTAAGAATATATTTACTTGGCTTCTGCTGACTATGTTCCGGCTCCTCAGATTCAAATTGTGTCTACCTGAACTAGGTGAAATAATGGTTAAAAACTGCTTCTGCTCTAGAGCCACTGTTTGAGACATCCCAGGAATGCTGGATCTCATTTATATTTGTACCACACCTGGCCACAACTCAGTGACGGTCTGGTTAAAGCCTCTAGATGGTGATAGCCATGACTGCTGGGGTGTGATACACACAGTATGTTTCTGTCCTTTGAGATGAAGGCACTGTGGAAATGAAAGAAACTATCCCTTCCCATAACGTGCCCTGGTGTTCCTCTGGTGTAAATATAAAATATTTCCATTTGGAAAATGTAACCTTGCAATTGAAATGAGAAGTTAATTTAGAAAAACATTAGTTTCCAAGTTGCCCATGGGCAACCACTGGGCAAAAGTGTTTGTATTTGAATGTAGATCTTGTGTGTGTGCTGGAGTTCTGCTCCCAGGAGGCCTCACACCCACTGTCCTGGGTTGTTTTGGGACATGGTGAGGGAAGGCTGGAGACTGGTAAGAGCCCACTGAACACAGAGGGGCTCTCTCCTTCCTCCAGCTGGCAGCTGGCACTGCATTCCCACAATAGAATGTTTCATTAGAAACCTTTTGCCTCAGGAGTGAGTATATGTGGAGCTAAACTTACTTCTTGGCTTCAGTGAAGTTTCACTTTCTTCCCTAATTATTTGTTATTTTCATTCTTCAGACAGGTGCTAGATACACTCCCTTTTCATACATCTAAATTGTTTCTCAGCAGCATGCGTGAGCTGGTTGCCTGTAAGGCACAGTCCAGCGCTACGCTGCCTTTTCAAAGTGGTAATTGGACTGGTGAAATTTGTGGGAGTGTAGGGGAGGCTTTCTGTACCTGCTTGTGTACGGTACAGTACATTCTTCTTAGATTAACCCAGCTTTTCTCCAGTAAATGTTTAATGTTGCATGGATCAGTACACCTGCTCCGCTCAGCAAACTGCAGTCTGGACGGGCCTGGCAAGGGTTACCTCAGTGAGAACCGGGAGCCACACAACCATATTCAAGCCCTTGGATATCTGTGACATGAGGACAGCTTCTTCGCAGTTCCTTGGGGGTTTAATTTGATTTTTGCTGTTGGCTTTACTGCAGTGTTAAAGTGCAGGGATTCTTCTGGCATGCAGATCTAATTAGGCAGAAACGTAGAAAAATCAGGAACAAAGCCTCTTTTCCCCAAAACCCAACAATCCAATCTGTGATATATAATCAAGTGGTATTTAGAAAGCCTTACATGCAAAGGAGAAGCTACCTGAATGATTGTCACATTTGCAATCTGTATTTCAGGCCACATGAAAGAGAAATTTGGGGAAAAAAATACGTACTATGCATGTTTAGTTTCTTTCTTTCATAGAAAATTTGCAGGTACCATCTTTTCACATAGACAATGGCAATGTCATTGATACACAGTGAGATTGGAACTTTATTTATGCTATTTCTTTTTTTCTTAAAGCCTAGTATTTATGAGGATTAAGTGCAATGCATGCTGGACAATTAGCTCATAAGTAGTCAGACTTGTACATTCAAGTATTACCACGCATCTACATATAGACAGAAACTGCAGCTGATTGATACTGTCTCTTCCCAAACAATGGAACTACTTCATGTAATAAAGATGGAAAATTATATCTGCTGTCTAGCAAAATGGTTTTTTTTTTTTTTGTTAAAATTACAAGAGAGAAAATTAGAGATCCAGACGTCGCCTCATTTATGAACATACAGATGTTTCTGGCAGTTTAGTAAGTGATGCAATGTTTATTCTTTCAATAAACTATTTTAAATTGGCTGTTAAGCCATACTTGTAACTCACATGAACTACAGGGAAAATCAAAACTGCTGTAGCACCTCTTCAGTACCAGGGCTTTTAATTGTGCCTACTGCTCTGCATGGCATGCAGCTCACATTAGTGCTTCATGCTATGCTTGTACGTTGCACAACACAGACAGGAGAAATTATTTGACAATTCTCAGGTCGCTGCAATGCCTAACTTCAAGTGATCTGCGACTCTACCTGCTGCAACCTGCAAATGCCGTGTCCCTCTAGGTGCTATGGGCCAAACCCAGAGGGTGATATGTATATCCAAATGGTACCAGAGCGGCCCCCCCAGGCTTGCCATGCTGATGACAGTGGCTCACTCTGCCGCGGTACCAAACACAGACTTGTTGCTCTACTTTTCAAGGCCTCTTCACAACTTAAGCTGCTTCTAAATTGTAAAGCTGGAAGAGCTATCCTAGGCAAACTCTCTGCAAGGCATGCTAACACCAAATAGAAGTGACTTAATCTTTTATCAGAAAGATAAATTGTTCTTCAGGAGGACACTAATTATTTTGTAAAATAAGTTAATATTTTCTTACAGAATCTTCTACCCACCCAAAGAAATTCTCATGTCTGTGCTGTCGACTTCAGCTAGTGCTCCTGGTTCTTCTCTGCTAACCATCTCTCCTCCGCACTGGTCACTCCTTGCCATTCAAGGGACCGCTTGTGACCTGGTGTCTCCTGGTGCTCCAGCTCCCGCAGCACAGCCACAGTGCCATGCCCCAGCTGCACCAACGGCGTGCTCCGTCTGCAGGTTTTTCCCAATGGTTTATCCTCATGCAGAGAGGTAAGTTATTTTTTTTCCTGTGCCAAAGAGAAGAGCTTCTGCATGGGCTGCTGTGTGTGTCATGGCAGAGCAGATGGCATGTATTAATTTTTTTCTCAACAAGAAAGAGATCTGCTCCTGAGCCTTCCCTGCCTGCCCAGCTGCACCAAGGCTGGGGCTTGCCTGTGGAAACAGGGCAGGAGTCAGAGGCTTGGGAGCTGGAGGCTGTCAGGGGAGAGAGGTAGAGTGGGCAAGGATGTGTCTGGGCTGTGGTCAGGCACGTGGGATGTGCAGGACTGTGAGGATTTGTAGGAGAGATAAAAAGGGGTGGTTGAAACAGTGTGTGTTGATTTGGGTAAACCAGCATAGAGAGACTGAAGGGGAACAGAGGACAGGCAAACCCATTACTCTTCAGAATAATTTCCAGCCCTGCGTTGGGCTGGCCCTGCTCCAACAGCTCCTCCTCTGTGTTTGGAAGAAGGCACAAACCACACAGCGTCTGCCTCCCACTCCCTCGCAGCCATCCCCCGTGGCCTCCACCGCTGCCTGGTCCCCTCTGTGAGCCAGACAGTGACCCGCAGAAGTCTCCTCCACCTGTGGGCTGCCCATGCTGCCTGTTTCTCGTTCAAATGTGGGGAAGAGCTGGAGCTTCCATGTTCCTTGTCCATCAGAGTGGGAATTTCCCAGGGCAGAAGACATATCCCTGTCATCACTCTGGTCTGCTTGGGGGAATAAGGTCCCAACTTTATTTCTGAGGTCTTTATGAGGGTATAATGTTTTACTTGCTGCTAGTAGAGGCTGGAAAATCACAGCTGCTGTTACAATCAGTGGGAGCAGGAGATACTCAGCAACTCTCTGGATTGCCTCTGAGGGGTGGGACGCCTAACTAGGGACTCTGGAAGTTAGACATCTGAGCCTGAGCCCTAGTGACTTGTTTATACATTAGATACAGCTCTCACTTCGCATGTTTCGCTGTGGCACAGAAGGCCAGCATGTTTCAGCTACTGAGTGATATAAACTGCAGCCGCTAGTGAGTCAACATCTTTCAGAGATTATGAGTTTGGCAAAATTTACTTCAGATCTTTCATTGGTCTGATAAATTCCCTTTGCAAGAGAGGCCAAGCCTCACAGTCAAATGCTCAGGTGTCTGTCACGTGAAATGGCTTCTGCTGTTTACTGGGAGATGACCTCTGCTTTGGCTTCCTCAGTTGCGCAAGGCCCCACCAGTACTTCCAGATTACAGGAGCTGAGTTTTTTGATGTTGCTACTTGAGGCTTTTGTGGGTTTGGTTTGCTCAGTGTTTTTGACTCTTCTGGAAGGCTCCAGTGAGTTTCTACCCAGACAGCAAGATCCAGGATTTCCTCAGCAACCCTCCTCTCCGACGAGGAAATGCTCTCAACAGATCCTGCCTTCTTCAGGCAGGAAAAACAGTAGGTTTGCGTGGCAGGTCTGAATGTTTATCAAGTATTCTACGTTCATTAAATAAAATGGAATGGGGCTTTTAGCAGTATTATTAGCAAGATGAATATAATTTCAGAGAGTAGACGAGTGCTTCATTTCCTACCTTTAGCAATAAACTGAAAATAAAATGTAAATGTCAAGTGGTAATGTGGCAGTGTGCTTAGCAACCAGATGATCAAATGTTATGAAAATGCCAGCAGCAGTAAGTCAGAGCTGCCTGCTTGTGTGTTCGTGTGCGTGTAAATAATCTTCCTTCCCTTCCTAGGACCTAAGTGCTGGCAAAGGCTTTTTTTTGTTCCTTTCCACTTCTCCATTTGAGTAATAATTAGCATAATGAGATTAACAGAAAGCAGAGAGCCAATATAACTCTGATGGAGAGGCAGGCCTGAAATCTCCAGACACAATAATATGCCTTTATATTAGTGTGGCAATCAAAGTGGCTAGATAGAAATGTGGCAGACTTTTCAGACTGTTCACAAGGCTGAAGTTGGTATGAAGAGTGGATTTCTGATAAGCATGACATTATCAGAGGTGTCCTCAGGCTTTGAGATAAAGGTCAGCTATGTTTATGGGGATTTAGATAAGAAAAGTATGTAAAGGGACAGCATCCCACCTTAGGATGTTTGTGAGCCCTTCATTTCAATTGGAAAACCTTGAGAGACAAAGAGAAAGCACTCCTAGGCTTTGGGAAAAACCTGTTTGACCCACCATGAGGAAAGAAAGGAATTATTTCACAAGCTACTCAAGATTTTGTGCTAAGTGTTAGTATGGACTCACTGACCACAATTTCCCTGCCTTAATATTTTTCCTGATTATACCATATTACATTTTTTTCCTTCCTCAAATATTTGTAGAGTGTTACCAGTCTTGCTCATATGCTCTAAAGGGTTTTGCTTGTTTTTTCTGTTAAATCGGTCCCTCTAGGGCATTATGCATTTTTTGTTGCTTTTCACAAACTGCCTGTATTTTGTCAATACCATTTTGGCAATAAGTTACCAGGTCTAGCTGCGTGATCTGAAGAGCAATCTCATGAGAGCAGTAGCTATTGCTCCTAGCTCTGGAACAGACGCATTTCATAAGGCAAAGAGATATCTTTTTCCCCTTCAAGCCATTTCAAGCAGCCTGCAAACACCAAAGGACTGAGTTACTAGAAAGCTCTTGCCATGGCATCAGTGATGTATAAGTTTTATCTGTGAGCATGCAGCTAGATCTGGTGCTAGGAAACTGTGAACATCTATGGCCATCACTAGCAGAAAAGGGCCCCAAGCCTTTTCCCAGATAGCATGGAGATTTTTGGAAAACCTGTTATAAATGTAATGTGGATGGAGTGCCTGTTACTGCACAGCTTCCCACTCACTGGTTTGAAATGTTTATAGGCTGAAAGACAGGTCCTGGGTAAATACAGTGTTTTGTTTAGCTCTTTGTAATGTTGGATTGATTAAACTTTACCCAGCACACTCTGCCTCACCCTGCCCATTCTCCTGTACTGATTTTCTTCATGTGGGGTAGGAAAGCTTTGTTCTCCTAAGAGTGATAACCCTGGCCTCCTGCTGCCCTGCCTGCCTTGGATCTCAGCCCATGCACTGCCTGTCCCCTTCCCATTTTGGTCCCTCTTCCTCAAAAGAAAGGCCAGAGGTTGAGCAATGTTTTGTGTTGTTATTCATCACCAAAATAAAATAAAGCCAAAGCTCTCACTGACTTCATTGAGCACAGAAATTCATGTTACTTTAGGGCTGGGACATTTTTTCCTTTCTTTTAATTAAAAATATATAATTGGATATATTGTGTCACTTGTGTTGTTTACACATCCACTTGGATCTGAACAAAGCTTTGGGTCATGAAGTACAGTTATCATCAGTAAACCTAAGGCTTAGACCATGAATATCTAACATCTATATTAATTTTTCATCTCCCTTGTGTCTATGCTCAGGGCTGTACTGTTTGTTAATTACTAGATCTAGGCAGGAGCTGGATTATTCCTCTTGTGAGAAATTCCAGGGGTTCTCAAACCTTTTCTTTGTTATAAAATTGACTAGAATAAAAAAAAAAAATCCTTTTTCTGTGGAAAAAAACCCTGAAAACAATCAACAGGAAATAGAAATTAAACTGCTCTGATTTTGGTGGTTGCCTTCAAAATGTTGTATGTTCAAATTTTAAAAGCATGGAAAAGTTTGAGTCTTTTTGCAGTGGTAAATGAAAGAGTTATGTTCCAAAAAGGTAAAAGAGCATATGCTTAAAAACAATTGAGCAGATGCTACTTCTAAAGGCAGTGCTTACATTCCAACTTTCTCTCTGAAAAATATCTGCTTTTCCCTTTAAAAAAACATTTTCCAAATAAAACTTTGTTGCAAAGTAAACGGCTAATGTCAGGTAGCTGACTTTTCCCACCTGTGTTTTGGTTGGCTTAGATCCTCTAAAGCCTTCTGGGGTGCAAAATCCTCTAGAAATATCATGCACATGGACTACTCCATGGCATATGTGGACTTACTGTTCTAAGTCACTGCCATGAAACCATCGGTTGGGATTTTGTAGGGTGAAGAGCATTCATGCAACTGGCTCCAGGCTGCGCAGGCAGCAGCAGCCACCTTTGTGTGGTCCTCACTGATGAAGCAGTGTGTTGGCTTGCTTGCTAGAAACCAGAGAGGGCTGGTTTTTAAATTAATGTTATTATTATAAATATCATATCTTTACAAAAAAGGTAGTTTT
This sequence comes from Pterocles gutturalis, assembly GCF_000699245.1. Lineage (NCBI taxonomy): Eukaryota > Metazoa > Chordata > Aves > Pterocliformes > Pteroclidae > Pterocles > Pterocles gutturalis. The sequence continues at coordinate 69,311 of NW_010136521.1, read as the reverse complement.
TGAAATCTAATTAACTTCTTTCACTGAGGTAATGAGAGGAAAATAACTGTAGCCCTCTTCTTTTGGTGTTGCTGCTGTTTAATGCCGGACCACCAGCAACACAGGACCCTGATGAAATTCTGCTTTCCTGCATTGACTTCCATTTAAAATTTTCGTATCAATATAATGACCAATTTATGTTACAATGATCTGAAAAATATCAAATATATCTGACTAACAGATTGACTATCCAAGCAAAAGGAGATCTGTTGGCAGCACTTAAAAACTCCTCTCAAGTAACTATAGATTGTCATAAGCATCCTTTAGGGTCTCCTGTGTATAGGAGTTGGTACTAGCACAGTGTAGATACATTTCTGCGTAACGCTACGGTGTTCTGCTGCCTTATGTTGCATTAATTTTTGGCCCTGTTGGTGCTGATCCAAATCTGGTCTGAGCTATAATGCTGCAATTTCATCATCTTCACAAAGTTGCACTGGGCGCAGACACGGATCCACAGCCCAGATAGTCTTATTCTGTGTAACTGGCTTGTTAAACATCAACGGGACGCAGGTCACTGCATAGACTCTGATTTGCTGGACAGACTTGGATCCAAGGAGGAAAACGGAGTGAATAAGGGAGCTTGGAAATTTTGCCCAGACATCAAAGTTGGGAATAAGTTAAAGCATCAAAAAATCTGAAGAGCTGAGATAAGAGAAGTTCCTGGAGGCCTGAACGCCACTGCTTTCTGCAACAGTGCAAATTATTTTTGCTGGCATTTTCGCTGCCTAATGCCACTTGCATTCAATTAATAGTGCCTATGTGCATAATATAAGTAAAATTGCAGTAGGCAAGAACATGATAATGAGTTTACTTGCTCTCCCCACTCCCAACAAAGCAATAATGCAAGCCATTAGTTTCTCCTTGATGATTTGAAAGCTCAGATAGTGCATTTGTACACTCTGTGTGTGTTTGTATTAAATTACAAAATTTGTATTAGGTGGATGTTTATGAAATTGTATTTTAAGTATTCCTGACTAATTTTGTATTTTTTTTTGCAAAATCTCTGTAGCTTTGATTATTTCTTTTCGAATAAGGAAGACTTTTTAAGGGATTAGATTGAGCATCACAGCCTGGGGAATTTTTTTTTATGTGCTTGCTGGCTCGTGGTTCACAGCTCTGTTTTTGTTTTTGGTTTGGTTTGGTTTTTTTTCAGAAGAGTTAAAATAAATGCAACAGATATCAGACTTCTGAGTGGCAATAAATGAGTTCAGTGCAGTTGCTTTCTGTCGTTAATTTTAGCCCGTAGTATTTTTACCAAGACTTCTCTTCACTGCTCTCTAAATTGCAATTACTCTCCTGACGGGAATAGATGTCTCCTACCCAAATTCTTCTGTATGGTTTTATGTAGACTTAATTTAACGTATTGATCTCGCCTCGCTCCAGGCTAGAAGCAGAGCATCTCACATGTTCTCACTTTTTAAAATTAGTTCTGCCAGATTTGCTGTGATTAATTTTTCAAGAGAATTTAACTTTCAGAGATAGGGGAACTATCAGAGGGTTTGTCTTAATGAAGCTGTTTCCATTCTGCTCCTCCATGACTGATAGGTTTTATCTTAACTAGTTAAACAAAAACACTGTGATGAAAAAGGAACTTTAGAGAGAAATAATCTCTTAAGATATTCAGTGTACCAGAATCAGTTCTCTTCTCTAGAAGGCTGAGTATGTGAATATACACATACAATTTTTTTAGAGGGTTTTTTGTCTTACTGCAATGTTTTGCACAGAACACTTCAACTGTCATTTAATCTGCTTGATATACTCTCTTAGAAGGATTAATAGATTTACAAAGTTCTTAAGAGGATTTAGATACATTACTAATCACAAAGCTACGAGACTGGCAGTAGTTAGCTTTTAAAAACCCAATTTAATAATTTAATGAGATTGCAAACATAGTTCTGGAGAGTTTGCTCTCTTTTGTGTGTGTGTATGGGGAGAGAAAGAAAATATTTTCTGCCAAAATCTCTGTGAAACGCTGCTTTCTGTGTACATGGTACTTGGACTGCATCTAGGATGTCAAGTCCAATGTCTGGCCTTATGGTCTTTTTAATGGGATTGGGTACATATGATGGGTGCTGTGAACCCAGGACCAGCGATGGGCAATTCACAGTGAGAGCCCACAGCACGTTATAGAATGTTTTCCAATCTGTTTGGACAGCTCTTTGGAAAAAGAAAATTTAAAAAGCATTATGAAATAGAAGAGCTATACAATTAAATGTCAAAACCCATCCCTCTCCTGTTGGTTCCCTTGATTGCACTGACACATCCAGCCAGGTTGGAGTGCAGCATTAGTGGGCTCCTCTGCCAGCACCCAACTCAAAGGCCGGCAGGCTCACAGGGGAACAGGGAGAAGAAAGGGAGATTTTAGGATTACAGCTGGAGGCACTTCCAGAGCCAATGGCTGAAAAAGAGGTGGAATCTTCTTCAGAAAGTGAAATATGTATCAAATTCCAAAAAGCTTTTGCTTCTGATCTTCCCACTAACATCAGCCCTGGACTTTCCTTAATTCCCATTTGGAGTCGAGCACATTTTTAGAGGGAAATAACTATAGCTTGGTATTTTAAAAAAACTTTGAGTGATGGAGAAGCTGCCAGAAAACCTGAGAGCCTGCTGCAGTGTCTGACAGCATGTACAATTAAAACCCAACAGCTTTTTATTTTGTCTGCCTTTGGGTTCCTGCCTGTTACACTGAATAGCTCTATATCTCTAGTATTGTTCTGTATGGCTGGTATTTATAGGCAAATACACATTATATAGATATATATAGCTGGGACTTGGTCAAGATACAGAACTCTGGATATCTATGTTTAAAGTGTATTTTCCAGTCCTTTGGTTGTTCTTATGGCTTTCCTCTAAATCTCATCTTGCCTATTAACCTCTATTAACTTCTTTCCACAGTTGCAGGTGCTAGAATTGGTCAAAGCTCTCTTATAGCATTCACATCCCATTAAAAATACAGAGACAAAATAGCATTTTTGATGCTGCCCCATACTCCTCTGTTGCTCAGCGTGGTATTGTGCCATCTCTTTCAGCTGGTTGCATTGGAGACCCAGCTCAGCCAATGGTCCCCACGGATACCAAATTTCTTATCAAATGTGCTCTTTCTGGGAAGAGAGGCTCTTGGCCTGTGAGTCTGGAATGCAGACTTTGGTTCTATGTGTCTGACTTCACACTTTTTGTATCTTTATGTTCAGTTTTCCAAATATGTCTAGTGTTGTACTCTGTCCTCCCAGTCCCTCTCCTTCTCTGTTCTTCAGATTACTTGCATACTTGCGTCAATATCAGTTTTTAAACCTCCATTTCACTGGTAAAAATGTTGCAGAATTAATGTGTGAACCTGTTAGAAACCCACCTCCTCAGTTATGATTACTTGCTTATAGGACCTGCACTTGTAATTTTGAATCTGGTGTTCAGTGTTGATTCTTTTGTCCTCTTAATTTTTTTTTACTATATTAAAATACTTTTTATATATCTGAAGTTTTTATATCAGTGCTATTACTTTAACAACCAAACTTGTGATATCACGAAAAGGTAATTAAATTTATTAGGCAAAACTGATTTTCTGCAAATCCCTGTTTCTACCATTAGTTGTCTTATCTCCTTTTAAATCCTATCAATTGGTTCTCTTTTCAGGTATTCAGTTATATTGACTAGGATTGTCGCTCAACTGATGATCCAATATTTATTTATTCTAACTTTTTTTAGAAAGTCTTAGGATAATATTAGGTCTCCTTCCAACTTTTGGAACTTCTCTAATATTCAATGAGTTATTGAAAATTGACATATTGTCTGATTTGTATAACTCCTTGATCAATTCTTTTTGACATTTGGATGCAATTTTTCAGGATTAGAATGTTTAAAAATATTTTTATTTTCTTTAGATTTAACTATTTATCATCCTTGTCAGTCACAGATGAAATAAAAATCTTCTTACCAGTCTCTGATTTAACTATACCATCTGGCTTTTTTTTGCAAATTGAAACTCAGCAATGAACTTTTCAACTGTAACTTCCTAAATAGAAGATGCAAAAATGTTACAAAACCAAGTTAGAAAATGGAGCTGTAAATCAAATAAAGTTACCTAATTAGAAGATACAAACAGAATATTTGGATAATCCCACAGAGGGATATTGACTCTCCAGAATTCCTGTCATTTCAAAGTTATCTGGTTAAAATCTAATTGTACATCTTGAAAAGACTTAAACATAGCCTTATATTTCAGAAATGTCTTCATTTGGTTAGTGGAAATAAAAAATACCCAATTTGCTTAATGACTAAGGCAGATTAAGGCAGAGGGATTCTTTGCTCTGAGACAACATTTCCAATGAGAGACAGAGAGAGAGAGAAGTGCCAGCAGGAGGGAAGGGTGGAAGAGGTTCCTCTTGATTTTAGCAGCTGCAGCATTGCCAGGCTGGGAGGGAGAGGTCTCCTGAGGTCCCTATCCAGCAACGAGGGGCCAGCATGAGAGGAGCTTAGGAAATGTTCCAACCTCGTGGCTGACTTCCCACCAAGAAGTGAGTGACATGAACAACCAGGCTTGCAAGGAAAGGTTAATGACAGTATTGTGAGCACCAAGAAGCCCTCAGGGTGCATTGTAGGCTGCAACTCTTTGGGTCAGCCAGGGTGGGAACTGTGCTACTGCTGCGTAGCTGTGGTGGTGAACAAGTATATCCAAAAATGAAATCATGCAGTGCTTGGAGGGGAAGTATGTCATGCTGCGTGTCTATTTCCCAAGCCTTTGGATGTGCAGGTCAGATGTATAGCACAGAAGGAAAAATAGGTGGTGAGGCAGAGAGGCAGAGAATCCTTTTTAGCTCACTCTCTTCTCCACATGCCATTTCCTCACCTTCCTCACCCAGACCAGGCAACAAAGGAGAGAACTTGCTAAAAACCTTGTTGTCCAGATTAGTTTTGTTTTCTACCTAGTAACACCTCACTAGATGAATAAAACTTCTGCAGCCTAAGGTAAATTTGCTTTGGCAATAAAAATGGTTTTACAGAGAAATTCAGAAATCAGGAAATCAGACTTCTGCTGTCAATCAGCCCTTTTCTCCTCTTGCTCCAGGTAGCTTTTGAACATATTGACCAATTCCACTCAAGCCTGACAGAAAGATATGAGGTTTTAGGCTCCTACTGACTTCATCCAAAGAGATGCTGTGAGGTGGCAAGGAGCCACCCCAGGTTTGATGGAAGCTGCAGCGCATCCTCAACTCCTGTTAACCATCAGGGAGTCCACTCTGCTCCTTACCTTTAGGACGTGAACCACAGGATCTGAAGTTTCCATGTAGCTCTCAGAACTGCTGCCTGTTGCTTTGTTTGTTCATTCCGCATCCCTGTAATTCTTAATCAGAAGCGTTAATGACAGAACAATTTCCTGTTTGTACCCTTATTGATATCTTTACCTAGACCTGAAAATAAACTTGCATGACCTTATTTCAGTAGAGTAGAACTTTTTATTGATAAAGATTCCTGGAAGTGTGTAGCTCAGTTTGCCTGTAAACACTTTTGGCACTTGCTGATATTTATGCTATTGCACTGTACCCTGAAATTCTCTTGGTGAGGCGGGTTGGTCGCTTGTCTGCTCCATCAATAACACTTTTTGGCATGAAGTGGGGGAGTTGGTTTTACTGATCAAAAGCTAATCTACCACCTGCAAGATTTCAGAAAAAATGCTGTTCTGTGATGTCACAAATCTGCTACAGTCTCTTTTTTAGGACCCATTTGCATCCCTAAAATTACGAAAAGCAAAAGGAGTTCAGATCACATGAACTGCAGTCCCAAACACCGTCATGAAGAGAAGCTGATTCAGTTTATTTTCAGGAAAAAATATTAATCTAGGTTCATTTCTTCAATTATATTGAAACTCTTATTTGTAAGATAACTCAACGAAGCAGTTATAAAAGTCCTGTGAGCAAACACAAGCCACCCTTTGTCCGGGCACTTTGTTAAAATGACAGCAGGGTCACCTGGACACCTTTTCTTAAAGGCAGTGAACTGGTGTGAATTACCGATGTTGTGTGCAGACCCTCTCTCTCCAGCTGTGGAGATGACAGGAGAAAAGAGAGGGCTGAAGGTGCCCCCCACAAGGGTTGTGCCCCTCTCAGGGCTGAGCCCAAGCCCGCTGCAGTCCTGTGCCTGCCACAGACTCTGCCGTGCTGGGATAGCATTGCCTTCAGTCGCACTGCATTCATTGAATTTCCAGCGCTACTAAAGTTCATATGCAAATGGCTAAGTTAGTTAAGCAAGAGCCCCATTAAAAACATTTTCTTACTCTCTGTGTAACTTGTTTAAGGGAAAGTGACATTTCTTTTTATTTCATTGTAACTGCTTTGCTTAAACCCTTGGGTATGTTACTCCCAATTTACTAAAACTTTTGTGTATGCCTAATGTCTTCTTGCAAGGATAACTTTTTCAAAGTCTAGAAGTCAGCTCAGTTACCATCAAAGCAGTAAAATGCAGTATTTCAATTTTCCTGTTAAGGCTTTATTAAGTCATTAATTGTGCTAGTGCCAGCAGGGTATCCTTGGAAATTTAAAGAACAAAGGCAGTTATTTTGTAATATGCACATTCCAGGACATTTAAATTATTGACCAGGTAGGTAAATAATTGATAGCTCACAAACATATCAGTGTAAGAGCCTTGGAAAGCGTAGCATTCATTTGGCAGGGAGATGGTGGGGTCAGGACTTGTGCGGCGAATAATGATTCATTCTTTCCTTCCTGACTCGAATGCCATTATCTTGCTCAGCTGTGTGAACAACACATTTAGGCTCGAACCAAGGAATAAACCCTTGACACATGCACTAAGTACGAGGAACATTGTGTAAAGTTGCCTTTTAGTGATAAACATGTGAGGCTCTCTTAATTTCTGTCCTGGCCCCAAGCTAAAGTGACTTTGGAAATGAGGAAGCCCTGTGAATTTCTCAGAATAAAAGCCAGCAAAAAGAACACATCTGTGTGTATTAAGGAAAACTGACCCCCCACGTGTCACCATCTCACTGTCACCACTCTGTGCAATGCATCCTGTGGACTCTGCCCTGGCACAGCCATCACGGGCAGGACCTCACTGTGGGCATTGCTGTGGCTGCTTGGATTGGCACAGAGACATCAGCTCCTGGGGGAGGTTGTGGGAACATGCCCCATATCCAGCCTGTGTGGAGTACAGGAACAGAGGTGTTTTGGGCTGTGGGTTACAAACAATGGCACAGTCATCCTTTGTTTGCTGTAACGCCAGGCTCCCCTTTCCTAATAGTTCTTAAATGATGTTGGAGCCATGACTCTGCTTTTGCCCACACACTGAAGCATTTTTAAAGTTCTGTTTAAACCATCAATCTTTGAGGCTGATGGTTTTCCTCCCCTGGCTTCTGCCACAGGCTTGCTGACCCTTTTTTCATATACCAGATTTACCCCAATGCCTAAGACGGAAGAAGGGGGGCACTAAAACATGAGAGGCGATGGGTGACCTGGAAGTAGAGGTGCAAGACTGTGACGAAAGGTGACCTGAGCTCACCCTGGCCTGTGAGGTGCTCCAGCAAAGGGTGAGAAGAGCGAGGAAAGGCCAGTGGGAAGCCCAGAGGAGAGAACATCAAATGAGGTTAGAAACCCTTCATTAAGAGGAAGATATAGTGTGTCCTTCCTCACCAAATGAGAAAAAGGAACAATTTAAAAGGTGAAGTGTAAAGAAAGAGACTGATACTGGTGGAAGGAGACAGTACCTGAGGGGATCAGCAGCTGCCTGGGTCAGTGCTTGCCCAGGGCAAAGAAGCCTTGCCATGCACCTTCCTCGTGGGTTGGATTTTCTCAGGACTAGTTATTGCCCTCTTAATTGTCTCCAGATTGGCCTTTCCCTTGTCTTTCAACTGCAACACCTCAAAATGGACTTAATGTAGCACCTCAGGGCTGACAAGAGTGAAATTGTGCCTCCTGTCTCTCACAAATGGCATCCCTCTCAGTGTGTCCCAGTCTTACACATCTTCACACTAGTGATAGATAAGAAATTTTGGACCTATTTTACCCCTTAATTCTCTTGACAGTCAGGTGCTTCTCATTTTGCACCTGATTTTTTCCTCCTCCTGCCATGTAGCATTAGCACTCGTCTTTGCTGAATGACTTCATAGTGATTTCATACCCTCCTTCCATGTTACTATAGATCACCTTTAGCTCTAACCCTGTCCTCCAAAGCGTTTACAACTTACAGTTTAGTGTCATCCACTCTGTGTACCATCATTGGTTGATAATGAAAATATTGAGCAAAAGAGAGCAGGTACCACCAGGTCTCTGACTGACAGTGTCTCCCCCCATCTGACAGTGACTCATCAATAACCCCTGTGCTCAAAGCAGGTTTTCAACTCCTTGTGCTCTTACGTAAGGCTGGTTACAGCTACATTGTGTTTCTAAGGCTTGTTTATGAGGATGTCATGTGAGGTGATTTTAAGCCATGTATTTAGCTTCCCCCATACTCCACAAGGCTGGTTACCTTGTCAGAAAAGGACACTAGATTCGTCTGGCATAAGTTTTTGACAAAACCAAAATACTTGGGCTATTTGCTTAACACCTTTGTTCTCCTCTGGGTACATGTAGATTGATTGTTCTCTTGTTTTCCTGGGACCTTGGTTAGTCTGTTCTGTAATTCCCATGTCCTCCTTTGTACCAAGTTTGCCTTCTGCAGACCTCTCCCCTCTTCCACAGAATGTTGAAAAGAGTCAGTAGTAATTTGAAGGTTTTCTTGGCATGGTGTATTACAATGAAATACATTCGTGTACACTCACCTACCTGGCAAAGTGTTGGGTGATGTCTCAGCCAGAGTCTCATGGGAGTTCTAACAGCTGGCAGATCTTCCCCAGCTCCGGGAAGGTCAGTGATTGCTCAGAGCAAATAATCCAGTTGTAGATGAGAAATAACCTCAAGAAGATGGATGCGACAAACGGAGAGGGGTGAATTAGGCCTCTTAATGACAGCAGTGTTTTTGACAAGCTGACAGTAGCATGGTATATAGGAAAACTGTTTTAAAAACCTGCTGTTGTTGGAAGGTGGGTCTTTCTGGTAGTCTTTGCTAACTGCTGTTTGCAGACATAAAATGAGAAATATGATTTAAAACTTCCTTGCCAGAGATTTTTTCATTTTGGAGGATCCTGAATCTCTCTGTTCTTCAGGGGGTTATTTTCTCAGTCCTGGTTAAAGATGACGTCCAAAAGTTCCTCAAAGTCAGGGAAATTGATGGTGTTTGTGTTCCCTCTGGGCATCTGATGCCTCCTAGCCCTAGGGATTCAGCTAGGGGTGGATATGACTGCAAGAGTATCAGGAGGGAAGATGATAATTTACTTAAAATATTTAAAGAAGCTGAGGTAATAAGGGACCTTATAAACAGGAGGGGGAGTGACTGTTTACAGGGGTTGATAGTGACAGGACGAGGGCGGAAAGGTTTTAAACTAAGGGAAGGGAGATTTAGGTTGGATATTGGGCGGAAATTTTTCACTGTGAGGGTGGTGAGGCACTGGAACAGGTTGCCCAGAGAAGCTGTGGATGCCCCATCCCTGGAGGTGTTCAAGGCCAGGCTGGATGAGGCCCTGGGCAGCCTGCTCTAGTGGTTGGCAACCCTGCCCACAGCAGGGGGGTTGAAACTAGATGATCTTTAAGGTCCTTTTCAACCCAGGCCATTCTATGATTCTATGATTCTATGATTCTATGATTCTATGATTCTATGATTCTATGATTCTATGATTCTATGATTCTATGATTCTATGATTCTATGATTCTATGATTCTATGATTCTATGATAATAAGCAAATTTGAAGCTAGTTAGCTCTCCTATGCTTCTGAAGATCTTTTCTTAATCTGAAGTGCTCTAATATATATATCCTACCTATTTAAAAAAAAACCGGAAAATAGATGTCATCTAATGTGTGTATCTGAACATCACCTTGCTGCGTCTAAGCTAGACAGCCTAAGCTTTATTTTACATCAGTGAGAGAAATAGGCCTCTCTAGAAGGTAATTCATCAGACCCACTTTATCTACATCTCTTTACGAGTCATTCTCTTGAGGTATCTGTAGCTCTCTATTGGATACAAGTGAAACCCAGGATGATGTGAATAACTTCAAGATGTCCATGTTAGATGAGACAATGGTTCATTAAGCACGCCTGAACTTGTTTTAAAAAATACTAAGAGGTTTTGTGTTATTTCAGTCTTTGGTTTGAAAAAATACAGTACCAGCACTAATAGAAGAGCCATTGAAAGCAAGTTAATACAGTTTAGCTGGAGGCTGCTGAGCCCAGGAGGATTCAGAAATATTCAAATTTCATTCTTCTAAAAGGCAAACTAATTACCATCATCAATTTTAATGTTACAAAGCTTCAAGCAAATGCAAAAGCATTCAAAGATCAGACATTTATGCTTTGCATGCAGTACAGAAGTAGCTGAACATTTGTTTTCCTAATCTTTTATGCCTACTTTATTGTCATATGTTGTATGACATTCAGGAAATAACACAATGTTTTAATCAACAGTGTAGGATTGCATTAAAACTTGATGGCCCATGGCTTAATGGCAAAACTGAGTAATTAAAACTGTGGCGTAAGTAATAGTTGTAGGCAAGTTCTGGTAAGATTTCTTCTGTAAACAAGGGACGTTCCAGGACTTACCCACCCACATCCAGGGACACAGAGGTGGAGGAGCCACTTGTATTGCTTTCCTCTGTCTTGGACCGTCTATCAGTCCCACCAGTAACTAGAACTCCAAATAGTCATGCATAATGTAGTACAGCGCTCTTTCTGAGGTGCAGCCCACGGTGATGATAGTAGTGAGACCATTGCCTCCCTTGCCAGACACACTACCTGTTGGGCTGGTAATCCTGTAATTGGAATAAACAACAGTGAGAATACCGTTGTTGATAAATGTCAAAGCTGCTTCTGGTGCGAGCAGAGGAGGAAAACTCTGCCCTGACCAGCCCCACATAGATTTGATGTGTCTCTGACAAGTTAATGGGAGGATTTTGATTATAACCAAGAATAAAATCCATACTGAAACGGTGTGGTATGAGATAGATTTCCTGTTGTGTCCTGGAACCCTCTTCCTCCTCTCTCACTGTCACAGGTCATCTAATATGTCACGTATGAAAGATTACTTAAACTTCAGCTTTGCTATCATGTCTGATATAAAACTCATGCCTACGGTGTCTCATTTGTAACATCCTCTGGACATATATGATGAAGCAAAAAACCAGTTCTGGTATCATAGAAGAACATTGCCTTCCTGGAAATGTTCATCACTCACACGCTCACACCCTGCAGGTCTTAGGTTTGCCTATGGTACATAGTGGTTAGAAAAGAGAGTGTTGTGGGAAGGAAGAGGGTGACACCATTTTCTCTCTGCCAGCCCTGCTTTTCATAATGCTATAATCTCATAGGTTTGGAAGTGTTTGAAAATGAAAGCTTGGAAACAAATGCCCATGTGGCAATGTCCTTTGAAGGAGTCGGGGAGTGAGATGGCATAAACAGCTCTCTGAGGACAGTGTGTCACAGAGTCCTGAAACTTGGCTGGATCTTAGGAAGAAGAGAAAGAAGCAAGGGGCACTGGACATGTGCTGAACAATGCCTCACACATCTCTGGGGCTGCATTTCCACCAGTAAATTGAACAGAGCATTCAGAGCTCTTCCTTTGTGAAATGTTATCATATTACTTAATAGAAAAGCTCTCTCTGTAATGTTTTTAATCCCCCTATAGGATTCAATATACATTCATTTTACTTCTGAAAAAAGGCTTTTAAAAACTGTAAAGATAGGACATGCTTATGGTTTGTAGCACAGAGGCTGTAGCATCCTGCGGGTTCTGTCCCTCTTCCACAGGGCATTTCCTCAGAGCAGGTTGTGAAGGATTTCACTCATTTCTTTTCATTTGCAGGTTGATTTGGACTTGGGTATGGAATGCAGGGATCATTAAGGAAAAAAATAAAATTCTGACCAAAGTTTGCTCTTGTTCATACAGTGTTTCCTTCCAGTCATACCTTCCTCACATAGACTGAATTAAAGTTTTTGGGTTTTCAAAAGGAATAATGTGATTGCATTAGCACTACTATGGCAGGCAAAGGGAAACCTGCAATCTGTATCCCCTTCATTATTCAGTGTAGAGTGATTAAGAGCAGAGGAGCAGCTATTTATAACTGCACCCAAACCTGACCCTATGGTACTTGTTTTGGGAATTAGAAAAAACTTCCTGAAAGTCTTCCTTAAGATATTGTTATTGGTTCAGGGATAAATTAAGTGAATTTAGATCTTACATGGTACTTCTCAGCTGTCTTGTAAAAATGGTATTTTTCTGCATTACAGCACAATAACTATTCTAAGTGGTAATAATAACAATGTGGTCCCTCTTCTTCCCACTTCTTTGTTTCTTTGTGGGATGTAGCTTTGCCTTCTGTCTATCTGGCTACTTTTTTTTTTAAAGAAGAATCACATCTCTGATCTTTATGGGCTTTCTCTTAGAAGCTCAGCTCTGAACATAGGCTCCCCATATCCCTCAGAAAAGGAGACTAATTGTTATTTTCTTCACCTGTGCACTACAGATACTCCACAGTCAGTCTTCAATTTCTCTATTTCATATGAAATATACAGAAGAGATACAGTAATTATGCACTGAAATGTAAAGTGCAGTTCACCTCATCAGTCTGTAGCAACAGAGATGAGAAGAACACCACACTTACCTGGATAAAAAGATTGCCCTGCCTGTAATAGCATTCATTTGTTAATTCATGTTGCTCTTTGTATAGAAAGATCATCCAGGAAAGAAAAAACTGATTTAGAAGACAAAAATAAATGCATTTACCTAGCAACTAACCGGATATATTCCAGTACTTGCTGAAGCCCCTGTGGAGCAATTCTTATTGATTTGTAATGGAACCTATCAAAAGACCTTTTTCAACTATAGATGTGTTGTCTGTGAGACTGAAACTGATGAACCGTATCGTGCTCTGTTCCTGAAAAACTTTCTGCTCATGAGATCAAAAGAAAAATTATTTTATTATTTTTCTGTCCTTTTCATATGCTGGTATCTCTTAGCTGAAGTAATTTAGATGCTTCTCAAGTGAAGCTGGCAAAGGCTTCAGAGTGGGAGAAATTATTGACTTGTGTGTGCAAGTTTGCTACCAGGCGGTATTCCAAAAAATAACCGTGGTAATTATGAGCTGAGATAAGGTCTACATAGTCTGGTTTAAGTTAATCATAAACTGGGTTCTACTGGGCTGATTTCTGCCTTCCACAACATCATTAAAAAAAAAAAAAAAGGAAAAAACAAAACTATTAAAACCTTCAAACTCTTTTGTAATTCAGACGAAAGTTTCAACAGAGAGGATTAAATGTCCTTGTACTGAGAATGGCTGTACCACTGACTATTTCTGTGCACACAGAACTGCGGTCAAGTTTTACCTAATGATCTCTGAAGGCTGTCTTGTAATGGCCTAATAGCATCAATTTTTGCTCTGAGACCATTTGTATGTCCATACTGATAAGTAAGCAGATTCCAGGAAAGGCAACCTCTCCTCCCCCACCACAGTAGTATTTGGAGAGTTATTCAAGCAAGAATGGGAAAAACACACTGAGAGCATTGCTAGAAGAATATTGAATAGTCTAATTGAGAGATAGAGTGAGAGAGCAGTAAAGCTGATGTAACAGAAATGATGGGAATAGACATGTCTGAAAATACTTGAAATTTATAGTGTTCTCACATTTTTTTTCTATACTCTAGAGTATCACAATTTACATTCAAACAGCCTGGTAGGTTTAAATTTTAAATGAAGCTGGCTTAGAATTATGAATAAGGCCATTAAGTATTGCCTTAATAACCTCTTATTGCATGGAACAACTTTTATAATTGAAGAAGGGAAAAGAACTTCTTGCATTTGCATTTGAGTAATTGATGGGCAATTTACAATGTTTGTTTTCTATTTTCTGGGGAGAAATGAAAGGGCTCTAATTCTGTTGTTGACATTTGTTTTTCTCTAATGGGATTTTCAGAATCCAGTCCCATTGATCTGGAGTAGTGTGCAGACATTATAGAAGTAGCCAGCCAGTTTAGACTTTGGAAGAGGGAGATCACAGAATTTGGTTGAATAAGAAGTGAGACTCTAGTTTGGGCAAAGTAGTTTGTGCACACTGACTGCTGCTTTGGAGGGTTGTCAGCTCCACTGGTCTTACTAGACTTGCATCTTGCACTTGATTCTAAGGCTGCAACAACCCAGTCACAAACCCTGAATACCAGATTTTCCCTGGGAATTAGGAAATGAGAAACAGGACAGAGAAAGAGTTCTTTAGAAAAACATGCTGCAATATCTGTCCTTTACATGGGGAAATACGTGGTCCCACTGGTAAGTGCGACGGCTGAATCAGAATACGAGGGTCAGATTGGCTGGCATCATCCTGGCACTGCAAAGTGGCATTCACTTGCAGCAACAAAGACTGAAAGATTGCCATGAACCAGACCCTCAGCTGACCTGAGTTATGCTAGAAATCTGACTTGATCCTTATAGTGCTGGGTTCAGAAAAAACCTCTTGATGGATTTCACTTTCCACTCCAAGGCTAAGTTGTGTTTTACTGGTGCTGGCTGTGCTGTCCTTGTTTGTGGATAAATATTATGAGTGTTCTTAGCCTGACAGTTTTCACAAGCACCAAAGAGTTCTCAATGTTTTAATTGATTTTGGCCAACAAACAAGGAAAGCAGAAAAGAAACTAGAAGCATGAGGCAGCACAAGACAGAAGTACCAGTATTCAGATTCCCATAATGCAGATGAATTTCATAGAAAAAATACTCTGATCGAATAGCAGCTTGAAATAGTCCAGTGTGGAAGTGGCAGAAGGTGAAGGACACCTAATGAAAGGCACCTGCAGTGATAGAAATTATATTAGGTAAGGCACAAAGCAGAAACTTCAAATTCCTCTGAAATGACCAAGTGTCAGGATCTGGGGAGTTTACTTTATTAAAACACATTGTGTTTTCTAAAGGAGCTCAGAATTTAATTCGTAGTGATGCATGACCTCTTGTTTATCTATTTGAAGAGCTGAAGGTTTTAACTATGACACAAATTTTTTAAGGTGTTTCAGAGGAGATCTGGGAAACTATGGATAAATACATCTCCTGTGTCTGTACCAGGCAAATCACTGGGAACTCTACTCAAGATGAGAGTTAGTGTACACATGGGTAAGTATGATACATAGGGGAAGAGCAAACACTGCAAAAACTTATTTCTTGGAAATGTATCAGGGCTTTTTTTCTGAAGAGGTCAGCAGGGACATTGATATAGGAGATCCAGCTGCTTAGACTACCAAAAGGCATGCAACATAGCTTTAAAGTAGGCTGCTGTGGACATTCATCCTTGCAGATATATAACTAGCTAAATGAAGAGGGAAGGGAACTTTGGAGTCTTGGATAGTTTTCACATTGAATGACAACCAGGGAAGGTTTATATAGCTTTATGTTGGGGCCAAGTGGGGTTCAAGGTCAGTGAAGGGTCTGAACAGGCAAAATGACCAAACTAGCAGTAAGATATTCAAGATAGTAAAGGTGAGGTCTAAATGTGAAGGATCTCTCAATACTGTGTGATAAAACTAGAGGTGAAATTAGACATAGATAAATATAAAGGGAGGGCAAAAACCAGTTCCAATTTTACAGTGTTGGAATCCGAGCAGCCTGTTTTCCTACAGAAATGAGACATTGGGGTTATTGCAGACACTGCTAGGAAACTTTGTAAGGAGGAACTAACAGATTTTTTTTTTTTTGGTCGTTATGTTGTTGCATACTCCTGCATACTTCAGCAACCCTGTTTTGTCTCCCAGAAAAGGTGTAATAGAACTGGGAATCGCAGAGAAGAGGGAGTGAAGGGCTGAAAACAGAAAAGGAATGACTAAATAGCCATGGACTTTTCAGCCTGGAAGACAGATGACTGAGGGAGGGTCTGGCAGATATCTATAATATTGCTAGTGAGTATGAGGAAGAAGGCTGGGGAAAAAAATGCTTGCTGTGTCTTGCAGCACAATAGCTAGGAATCCTCAAACAAAACTTGTATGCGACATGTTCCAAACAAACAAAACAAATTTTTAGGAAACATGCAAATAAACTGGGGAACTTCTGACATGGGACATTGTGGAAGTCAGAGGTTTGTATTTGTTCAAAATGCAACTGGATAAATTCTGGAAAAAAAAATATGCAAAGATGCCAGCTTTGACCCCAGAGGCCCTTGAGTGGGGGACGGGGTCGTGTACAAAGGAAGCATCCAGGTGCACATACAGCTGCTCTTGGGCATCAGTGTGGGCCAGTGATGGAGACAGAGCAACGGGGACTATGAACCTGTGCGCTCCCCAAGCGTGACTGCTCTTCTGCTCTTCAGATAATGAAAAATGCAAAAACAATGAATGTGTTTTGCCTCTGGTTCTCACTGGAGATTAGACCTGGTGGAAAACAAACTTTGGACACAAGGGTGCCTCCAGACCATGTGACCTCTAGTTATGACTTGCTGGGACTGGAGGCACCTCAGCAGACATTATACAGTATGCTGTTAAAATGATAATTTCCCCATGATTGCCATGGCATTTTATTTGTCAGTGTGTCTCTGACACTGAAATTTTAATATATTCACTTTAAATGTCCACCAGTCTTCAGAGGGGCTGAGAAAGCTCAGCGCTTTTGTTTTTCTCCCTGCTAAAGCTAAGAGCATATAAATTCAGGTGATAAGTAGCTTGTGGGAAAGTGTACACGAATGTTAAGATGTGAAGCTGAATAAGAAAACAGTTATAAATGGCTTTTGTTTTTCCTTTTACAAATCTGTGGTGGGTTTCCTTTTTCTACCTTCAGGTGTGGAAGAACAAAAGATTCATCAGTCCTTTAAAAAGATAACCTCAGACTTGTGTTTTACACTAAACCAATTTTGAGCTACAGCAACCGACACTTAAGGTGGACTTACTATTTACATGCCACTGTATTACATGTCTGAGTGCCTCCTGCAGAGCAGCCTGCTACAGCCAAGGTAATTGTTTCCAAGTTTTAGTCCTAAATGTGCATTTCCTTTTCAGCAGATGCCATCGAAGTGCAGCATCTTGAAGTTCAGCCTGCACTGATTGTAGTCTGAGCATGCTGGTGACTCCCTGCACACAGCAATTACACCAAGTCGAAGTCTACACCCATACTCCTTCTGATACGTAAACCAGCTCACTTAAAGCTTCCTTGGGAATCTCTGTTTCTTGGAAGCCTTAAACATATGTGTAGTGTCAACTGAAAAAAAAAAAAAAAAAAAAAGCATAACTGGAAATGAAGACCATATCCTGGGAAAAATGACAGGCTTTCTCCTTTAGTGTCCTCACACACAGCCAAGCTGTGCTGCAAAAATAGCACCCTGGGATTAAAGTCCTTGTTCACGGGTAGGGCTACAATTTTCATTGTCTGTGTCAGATGGATCAGATGTGTTATGTAGACCATTGCTGCAGAGAGGAAGAGGAGGATGCTCTGTGCTGTATGGCAGGACTGGAGATTGAGAAGGTGCTTATCTTCCTGGTGAAGTGACAAAAGAGAGGCAGTCCTGGCTAGGCATTAAGTGTAGTTTTCCTTGTAACAGCAAAAAGATTTTCACTATGAATGCTCAGATAACTTCCAGCAATCCAGGAGGATTGCAGAAAACAACTGAGAATGGGGTTTTTGAAGCTTGATACAGAGCTGTCATCTGCAAATAACAGTCATAGGCTGTGCTGGAACAGCAGCTTGTGTTACAAATCCACTTGTGACATATTTTTGCCTTTTTTCCCTGCGGTTCTTTCTTCTTTTTCAGTGTTTTATATGAGATCATTGCTACCCTGTGATGTCTGCTAAGATCCTATATGAATCTCATTCTTTTATAAGGGAGCATAAGGGAAGATTTTCTGTTCGGTTGTGGTTTTTTTTCCTTTTTTATGTAAAAAGAAGCTGTGGCACAAATGTTAATGAACTTGCACAGAACAAGAAATAGGGAAAGGTCCAGTTTTGCTCATTTCCCCCTACCTTGGCATCTTATCTGCTGACTTGCATTCACTCTCAAGTAATAAACACCATAGCTCATGACAAATTTAGCTCTGTGACTCAAGGCTTACCATGGACTGCTGCACCCTTTGCATTCAAAGCTCTTACCCATCTATCATTTTGTAGAGGTCAGTGCTTGTGTTTGCCATCCAAAGGTTGATATATTCCCGTTGTTATTTACTTTTACAGTTGGATATTCATGGTTTTGACAAGTTACTCCAGTCACTTTCTGGATACATGTTCAGGTAGAGTGAAGGAGTCGTTTTCATTGTCATTGCCATCATCAGGACTAGCAGAGACACCAGGCAGGGACAGGACAGGAGACACTTTTTTCCTTAATGATGCAGAAATACTTATGACATTTTTTTGCTCCATGTTGGAAAGTTACTATCAAGCAATCTCTCTGGAGTAACACAAAATGCTCACTTTGGGAGTGTGACTGACCCATCTTGTAGTTGTTCAGAAGGATGGCTTGGTGTGCAGTGTGCATGACTGAAAATCTCTTCTGGTGCCTCCCCGCCCCTTATTCCCCTACCCATTTTAGTAATCAATAAGTTACATACTGAGCACAGAAATATTTTCCTATTATTTGACTCCCCTCTGTTCATAGCAGTGCTACTCTATATGCCTCACTCTATGTCCTCCCATGGCAGCAGAAGGCTTTTTTCAATGAAATATTCTCAAGCTAAAACTGAAAGACAATATATCATGGGTCTTAAAAAAAATATTAATAGTATTAATGGAAGTAAATTGCTTCCACCACTTACCATCACTTCCTGTGTTCTAAATCACATCTTAAGAATGCACCATTGATGTTGTTCTTTTTTCAGTTCAGCATTGACAGATGTAACTGGAATAAATGTCTTGACAAGCAGTTGTCATAACTTTTTTCCTCCTCCTTTAGATAGTAACTGACTACAGAAATGCCAGTTTTCCCACACACTGTGTCATATGCTTAGAATGCATTATGTATTAAATTACTTTGAAATAGTTGGTACAAACTAGCTGGCATCTCTTTGATAACTCCTGAGGAAGCCAAACATTATATGAATGCACTTTTAAATTCTCTATAAGAAGTTCTGTTGGGTTTTCAAGGGTGAATGCTCAGTTGTGTTTCACTTCCAACACATTTTTTTTAAAGTTCATATTTAAATGGGAATATTAATATTAATATTAAACATGGGGAGGGGAAGGAAACTAATGTGTATTGTTAGCATTTCCACAAATTTGAGTAGTTTCAGTTTCTTTACTTCAAGTAAAAGAATGGAGGATAGAGCTAATTAAAATAACAACAACAAATTTCAAAGGAATTTTAAAGTAGGATCTAAAACGATATGGTTTAAAACATATATTCTCTTGAAAGCAAATGTGAATTCTTAATTTTAATGGCATTTTGCCACTTTGCCTTTAAGCACTGTTTTTTCTCTATCAACACCCAAAAGACTGTGGTAAGAAAGGAGAAATGGAAAAACTGTCTCTGTAATCAAAGCTCTGCTTTCTAATCATGAATTGCCCCTGGGTCCATGGATAAAAGTTGATAGGACTTGAATTTGAAAATTATATCACTTACTAAGTTGTTTTTTTATTAAAATGAGATTAATAGATATGATAAATCTCATAGTAGTATATATTATATATACTTATTACTGTGAATCAGCCTCCTGACTGGTCCATGGCATATGAATAGGCATCAAGTTCATACTTAGAAACCATTCACTGTCACAGGTGCATATCCCATAATCGGGAACTGTGGAAGGAGGAGCAGTCAGTGCTCCCCCCACACATTACACTGAATCTCATTGTTAAATCAACCATGGCTGGGAAAGAATGAGCATTTAAAAAATTACTAAGTATCAGCTGAGGAGCCCTGATTGTGGTGTTGCAGATGGCCCTTTCCAGCTAAGTAATTAAGTATAATATGTAGAAGCAGGTGACTAAACCCTAGTAGAGAGTAGAGGAATATTTTTACAACCCCCAGAAGCTGGACTTTTTGCTTTGAAGCATTCCCCAAAGGTGACTTTGTGAAACATAGCCACTCCTGGTAGTGGTGATCTGGTTCTTGTCCTCTGGTTCTCATGAGGTGGGAGGAAAGAGATCCCAGGCCAGATGCTCATATGATATAAATTGCTACCACTCTGCTGAGTCTCAGCCTCTCTAGGACAATCTTTGCTACCTGACCAGCAGACCTAAATAAATTTGGTAATTATTACAAACATTTAATTAGACTGGATTCTCCTGTTTCACAGATAGATTTAATTCAGAAGTAGAGATAATTTTAAAAATTTTCCTTGGAACAGATACAAGAAATCACATGTTATGTTATATCCTTGAAAGTCCTTTTCATTAAGATATAAATCATGATGCCATGAAGGCAACATCTATGGAAATTTGCTGATTGTTCAAGATTTTGATCTTGCAGGTTAGTAAGCAAGCTTAAAATATTTATCTGACTAAATGTTAATGTCTGCATCTGAGATACTCACCTTCAGCCTTCTTCATAGTGACAGATATAGTTGAAGACAAAAAAGATTAATGATGAATAAGATTCATGTCATCTGAGAGTAGATTTCTAAATTTAACTCAGAAGAATTGCTTCTTCAAAGTACCTATTTCCCTCCATCAGATATAAAGGAGTTCCACAGTGTCTACACATCTGCAATGTATTACCTACATCTGAACTAGTGTGAAATGTCCCCCATCATCAGTGACTTCAAGTTTTTGCCTGCAATCACAGGAACAAAAATGATTGGGAATCCACATGAGTGCAAATACCAAAACTACCTAAACTGTGATACTGCTGAGATGCCCTGTGATACTGTCTATATTTGCATTGCAAACTCAAGAGAAGCAAAACCAGTTTCTGAAACCCTGCAACACCCTTTTTTCCTCAAATGCCAAGTCAACATTAACCATGTGTAAAAGACCCCTCTAGTAGGCAGGTGTGTTGAGTTTGGTTGTTTGGACATGACTTCCGTTTCCTCGCCTTCCCCTACAAGAAACCTAAGTTATTTTCCAGGAAGCCTTATTTGGAGCATGCCTTTTGAGAGAGGTCCCTGCGTATGCTAATGTTAGCATTGTGTTTGAGTTTTTAAAACATGAAGTACCCGTTACTCAGCTTTATTGCTTACCCTGCAAAACTCATTGGCCTATTGCTGAAGGTGATGCTGAGACAGAATCACAGATGGTTTGTTTTGGTGCAGGATAGAATCTGCTGGCTTCCATCATCTGGTTTATAGCATCTTCATAATCCCAAAATACCACCAGTCTATGACTCTGGATGTCTGGGATGGAATAGTTTATTTCTACTGGTAGACTTTGCAAGGCTTACAGTGATGCACCTAGGGTTGGTTCTAGGAGGCAGCAGATATAAAAAACTCTTCTGAAGATGTTAGCAGTCACTGAGTTTTATTTGGTGCCAGGGTTGGAACTGCGAGCAGGATCTGCGTTTGGAAGGTGAGTGCTGAAGAGGTAATTTTATCACTAGGTCTGGCCAGATACTCGTGTTTAGAAGCAAGGAATGGTGCCTGAAAAGACAGATTATTAATGTAGAGTGGGGTTCACTTGGGGTGTGGTTAAGGCTATGCTTTGGCTTCATTTGCTGCTCAGATGAGTCAGAACTACAAACACTAGATATATCTGGATGAAAAAAATGACTTTTTGAGGGAGGCTGGGGTGGGGCTCTAATGGCAGTTTCAGGGGTTATAGTTAAGTCTGGGATCAGTGCTTGGCCTCTTCTTAAGGTGATGGACAGCTGGGTTGGACAACTAGGCCTTTAGCTGCCAAAGGAATGTCGCTCTGGCCTAGGTTGTGGGCTGGTTTCTTAAGAGAAGACTATTTCATGTCTGTCTTTGTCCTGCAGCTAAGGCGGAGGTTGTGGTTATCAAGGCCTGGTGGAAAGTAGATATCTAGGTGGCAGTTTAGGTCAGGACTGGTAGCCAGAGGGGAAGAGGTCGGTCTTTTTTCAAGCTGTGATAAGTATCTTGGAACTCTAACTATGTCCAGAAATCAGGTTAATGTAACAGACAGCAGGGCCTGAAGAGTGGTGTTTAAAGGTGCAATACAGAAGGCACTGTGGACTAAGATACAGGCTTGTGCCAGGAGGCAAGAATATTTCGTGCTGCTCTACAGCCTGCATGAAGGTTTCAAAGATACAATCAGTTTTAAGGTTGGAAACAGTAGAGCCTGAAATATTAGTCTGACTATTTGAATCCCTGTAGGTGACATGTCTAGGAATCAGGCAGGTGCAGACTTTGTAGACTCATAAACCAGTCTGTAACTATACCAACTGTAGTTTGGATTTTTGAGTACTACTCCCTTGTGAGTTTGGCTTAACCCAAGCACATGCAGGCTGTCTAGGATTAAGGGCTGTGCAAGAGGTGGAGAATAGTCTTCATGTTAATTCAGCCTCCTCTGGAAGGCTATACACACACATATAGATTATGTGTGCGTGTCTGTGAGTGTATACTTTATTTATCTATTTTCTGTGTTTGGGTAAAGGGCTAATAATCTGCCTTGTGCTAGGGCTGGTAGAGTTATTAACAGCAGGACCTGAAGACGTTAATGGCTACGGTCTTCAAAGCTTGATCTCTTACGATGAGGACCATTGCTAGAAGTGAAGAATAGCTTACAGTTTTCTGGTTTTTTTCCAGCTAGGCTTTTCTGTGTCAAGACTAAAGTGTAACTTTATGGGTGGGAATAAAGTTATAATATTTTAGTATGCAGAACTATATACATTTAGTATATAGGACTAGCCTAAGCCAAAGTCCTGTCAATGGATCTTGTAAAACATTCAAATTTAGAATGAATAGTAGGGAGGAATTGTTTTGCCACTACTGTTGTCCGGTAGCTACACACTAACCACACTCCTAATGCCAAGCTGTACCAAGAGAGATGCCCCAGTAGCAGATGTATACATAAGGAGTTTGCTTCCTTTTGGTACCAGTCCTCATTGTAATTTGCTAGGTCTGACAAGATCCAAGTCCTTCAGTCTCTCCTCGCTATAACCCAACCTTAACCATAAACATAACCACAACCCTAGCCACAGGCTAAATTATAATAAACAACTTATCCAAACAAGAAGAAAGATCATACTTTCCTATTGGTAGCAGTCCAGTCCACAGGCATTTCAGTATCTGTAAATCAAACTAGCTCTTCTGTTGAATCTTGGCTTAATTATGTAGCCCAGAGCTGTCTCTTCTCGTTAGTTCTCCCTTGAACTTAGAGTAACAAAGAAATCATTCTCACACATGGCCCCACATCTCATCCTCTGCCATTGAACCTTGCCCCACTAAACTGAGATCTTCAACCCCTTTTCCGTAACTCTCATCCTCTCTCTAGTCTTAATCTTAGGTGTAAATAATTGTTCAAGAGACATAAAAATCAGTTTAGCTACTGAGATGGTCTTGTCATGACCAGCCTTAAGCCAGTTTCTCCTTTCAGCATGAATCTCCATCCCACTCCTCTGCATATGACAGATCCATGACAAAGCTGTTCCTGCTCTCAGTAATTGTAACCCTAAAGAGTACCCTAACCTTTCTTCACAAGTGTTCCAGAAGTCTGAAACTAAAGAACTATCAAGCAGGACCCAGAAAATGTCCTAGCAATTTGATCCTTCCAGTCCAGAGCCTCACATCTAAGCCCATCCTCAACCTGATATTGCCTAGGGCTGGGGAGATCCCCGTTACAGCAAGAACAATTTAATTTCAGCGTTGGTCCTTATCCCTGCTCAGAGTGCCTTGTATTTTACTTTTACCTTCATTTGCCTGCTCTTTGCAACCCTGTCTCCAGCACTAGTTTAAGCTGTAAACCTAACAGTAGCCCGGAAATATCTACCTGGACAAGAAAAAAAGCGTATAAGCTATTCTGTCCTCTTGACCGCATTTGCTTTCTATGTCAGTGGAACATGCAGAAATGAGCCTTGCCTCCATGTATGTTCATGTCTTATCTCTGTTCCACCCCATTCTTTTCCTGCCCCAAAAGTGACACCATTGTTGCTGCCCCACCTTTGACATTGGTCTTTGTCCAAAGACACCATGTGGAAGAATGGTGGGCTTAAGCTTACAAATAGAGCAGGTGTTCCAGGAAAACACCCCAGACGAGCTGCTTGCAGACTTCCTGGGTATCCTTTTGTTTCACGAAGAAGACCTGGACAACGACTTCCTGAGAGTCTTTGTGTTAAAGTTGTGTTAAAGACCTTTGAACCTACTGTCCAAACTCTACTTCTGGGTAACGAGAGTGGGAAATGAGTGTGAACTCATCCCAGCATTTACTTTCCTTGAATTCTTGAAAAATACTGGTGCTTTTCATGCGATCCAGTCCAACTGGTGCCTGGCTGGGGGCAGGCAGAGCTGCATCAGCCTCTGCGTGTGCTGCAGCCTCTGTGGTCACCAGCTCAACAGCCCAATGAGGAGAGAGCTGCCAGCTTTTTGGGGAGGGGGCAAGTGGATCCTTACAGTGGAGGAATAGCTGCTGTGGTCTACCATCACACTTCAAAGTGCAAATACAGTGACACACAGTCATCAGTCAGCTAGGGTGTGACCTTATTGTGAACAACTAAGGGACACGTTAGATTAACTTTGTATCTGTTACAAATAAGCAGAATGGCACTTAAAGTAGAGCTGATCAGATTTTACACATCACCATGGAGCATGAGGTTCTTGTGTTGTTTCTCAGGTCCTGGCAATGCTCTTTGATATTGGATCCTGATATTTTCTCTTTAATTTTCTTCTCCACTCCTCTATCCTCATCAATCACTCTCTCTTTACAAGCTCCTGTGTACTATGCAAAACCGTTCTTTACATCCAGTCAGGTTTTATCACATCCACTATGGATATCTTACTCTGACTCGGCATTTCTTTTAACTTGCTCCAGTCTCCAAACTGCTTCTATCCAATTTATGTTCTTACTGAGATGATAGGTTAAATACAAACAAGACCTTTTCTGTTACAAGGTCAGCTTTTTCTCAGGTCCTTACATAGCAGTTTATCTGGCCGGGTTGTTTTGGGACCCACAATACTATCTGAATAAGAATGCCTCCCGTTGCAGCTTGTGACATGCTGCTAAAACCTGTTTAGGAATCTCCAAGAACCTTTGTGCATTAGCAAGGCAGAATTACAGACCCATGTCTGCTTTAAGGGCCGTTTTGTCTGCAGGGAGTCTACCTACATGCACCAAAGCTGCGTGCAGTACAGCCCAGTGCATAGTAAGTGGGAATGGCTGGAGGATTAACTTTAAATGCACATTGTAGATCTGATTTTAAAAGCTGTGGTAGAGCCACACAGCAATATCCTTAGACCTACTCTAGTAAGCCCTACCTGGACCAGCACAAATATAAGCCATTCTCCATCCTGATAATGCTGCTCCTTTAGGGGAGCAGGCAATGCAGCTACCTCCTCCATCTTCCACACTCTACATTTTGAACCTTCTCTAATTCATTAGCGAGGGGGCAGCAACAGCCCCCTCATCCTTCCTGCAAACAGCAACAGTTTTCTCCTGCTTCTCGTCCTAACTGCCCATGTCCCTGCTGTCCAGCCCCTGTTACTTCACGTCAACCCGTAGGCAAATTAGCTCTGCTCACACCTGAGCTAAGCTTTAGTCCTCACACACAGGTTTTACTCTAGTCCTTGAAATTTTCAGATCTGGCTGCAAACTTTGGACCTTACTGTCAGTAACCCTAAACCTTACTCAACCTAAAAGCTAAAGTTAAACCTGCCACACATGTTATTCATATTCCTTTCTCCTTAAGATAAATCAAACTCTTCACTCTCTGCTTTCCTAAATACTAAGTCTTAACCTAGCACTAATCCCAGTGGAAGCAGTAATCCTGTTACCCCAGCATGATCTGGTGCTGGCTTTATGCGAAATGACTGTGAATCTTCTTGGAGCCTGGTGCTTAATTTTTTTTTTTTTAAATATACTGTAGGTCATTGCCTTTAACATCATTTATCTTATTTGTTGACAATTCTCTTACTGATGCTAATAAGCAAATAAAAAACACACATAGTCTGGGCTAGCAGTCAGGTTATGGTCATGGCAGGGACTAAGGATTGGGGTGTTTTATCATTAAAGTCCAACAGAACTAGAATTTGGGGGTGGAATTAGGTGTTAAAGTAGGGTGAAAAGGTTTGTCTTTAACACTGGTTGTACAGGCATCTCTGGGCAGTGCTGAGGGTGTCGGGAAATTAAGATTTGGAGTTAGGCTGTTATGTTATGAAGAGGTTGGTTTGCTGCTGGATACCACAGAGCCTGCACGGGTGGTCCAGAAAGGGCTCTCCCTGCAAAGGTACTGCCTGCACCAGCACCTAGCGCTCTTCTGTGAGTAATGAAGGGACCTCGTGTTGCCTTCCTTTGGTCTAGCTTGGGGGGCACCTGGTCAGAGACCTGCTGTGCCAACACAGCCCAGGTCAGTAGATTGTTGGGACTGGTGGCACAGGGCAGTGTCTGGATCAAGAACCCAATACAAATCCCACTGCAGTGGTTTTAGTGCAGAAGCTTGTCTGAGAGCAGACAATGTGAACATCTCCTTCAAGAGACATGGTAACCAAGATTTTAACTTACAGAGAATTAATGTTTGTGCCATGGTAGTGTCAGTAGAGGAACGCAGGCTCTAATAGTCTTGTTCCCACAAGGACTGGAGAGAGTTAAGGTACAAGTGCCCCCTTCATCATCCCTGTTAATTTAAGTGAGCACCTGAAACATGCATACCATGCAGGCAGGCCTGAGCCAGCATAACAGGTTCTACTTAGAGTTGCCCTAGCATCTTGTTTAACCTAAAAAAAAAACCAGAACCTGAAATTTCTTGACATGGCAAGAGGCTAATCTTGCTGAGCCAAAGGGCTTGTGGATAAGCAGGGGTCCCGTGGCAAAGATAAAGCGGCTTTTGCAACGATGGAGGTCCTTAAAAATGGTCCCCATCTCTGCTGGGATTTGTATAAGAAAAAAATTATACAAACATATTAATATGATGCCTTTACAAACTGAATGTAGGTCTTGTTGAAACTTGTCATATTGGCAAGCCTAGAAAATGAATTCACTGGTTATGTAGAGCTAGCAGCAATTTCTTTAACACAATTTACAACACAAGCCTGTGTGAAGGCTGAATTCATCACAGTGGGCTTAAAGGGAGACTGCATACATCTCACGAGCAGTTGGATTTTTCTGAGTGATGACGAAATCGAGGATTTGAAAGGCAACTTCCGTTCACTCTTTTTTTTTTAAATATTTGTATTTCCGAGTCTCTCAGCTGCTGATGGAGAGAGGGTAGAAGGGCTGTGCTGTGTGGCTGGGTTTCAGCCATGAATGGGTGTGTGGCTGCGTCTCAGCCTGAGACATTACATACAGTGTCTAATCCCGTAAACCATAAAATCTCAGGTGAATAGTGCCATTGATGAAGCCTGCAGGTAAGGGCTGCTTGCGTGAATGACTGTTTGAAGGACCCAGCTCTCTAATTTCAGTCTGTAGGAAACTTTCCTAGCTGTGTTTTGTGTAAAAACAACTAAAAATCAGATCCTAATAACATTCCTGGCAGACCTGCCACTGTGGTGTAGAAGGTATTGCTGACATTTAGCTGACTGCTATGACCGCAAAAAGCAATGAACGGATTAAGGCACTGGCCAGGCTCCTGGTGGAGCCGATCGGTTGCACCGGGAGCAGAAGCTGCACCGAAATGTTGGTGAGGCTGAACCCTGGGACTGGGAATAGAAGGCAGAGACAGTCTCCAGAAACACTGCGAAACGCGAGGTGAAGCTGACCTTCCAGTCTTAACTTTATGCCCAAAGGAGAAGAAGGTGGGAGGCAGGGAAGGGGGAAAGACTGTAGTTAATAGCTTGTGTTAATGATGTGAGTCATTCCTCCAATGTCTGCAAAGAAGCCGTTAATTTATCTGCCAGGAATAAATTAACACTGTAACTGCTTTGCCAGTCTAATTACCTTGCAAACTGAAAGGAAATGAGGGCTTGTTCCTTAATAGCTTTTTCTTCAACGAACTGCTTCAAACATTTGCACTAAAAATAATGGAGATGAGGAGGTGTTTGTGGAGCAAGATCTGTGTTTTGCTCTAAGCAGCAGGGCTTATTTGTTCTTATGGAAACTGGAGGGAGGAAAGCTTTATGCCCTAAGCTAAACAAATACATTAGATATATGTGGCAGACAACTGTCTCAGGGAGAGTCTTTTTCCTTGTCAAGACTGCTCTGTTCCATACAATTCCTAAATATTTTACATGAATATGAACTATTGATCATTCAAGCCAAAAGATATATAATTTTTTTTTCTACTATTCAAGAAATATCCTGTTCTGTGCAAGGTGCAAGTGGAGAGGTAATTCACATAATCAATTGGACTCATATTCCTATACAGCAATAAATATTTTGTCGTTAGACACTTTTTTCCAGTGGACCTAGGGAAGGGAATACGAAAAGCAATATATTCCTGGGAAAGTGAATTTGAAGGTTCCAGGTATCCAAGACTCAAATTCTGTGCCTATTTGCTCTTCTCAGGAAGTTCCAAATAATGCCACAAGTGTGGTTGTGGCCAGTAGCTGTGGAATATGTCACTGTCTACAGAATATGCAATTTGATTTGAGGAAAGTCAAAAGGTAGTAATTTATCACACAATAACCTTATTTCTCAAGGCAGAATTAAACACTTTAGTATGATTATTAAGACCTGTGAATTATGATAAAGACCTCTGCACAGGCAAGTATTGTGGGATTTAATATTTTAGGCTGAAAATCTTACAGGATGAAAATGTCAGAGAATTAAAATGTTACAATGTACATAAAGGAGAGATGAGTTTATGTGGAGAAAATAGTTGAAGAAGAAAGAATCAAGAAATGCACACTGGGAGTATTTGTACCTGCAACTCCCCACTCAAAACCAGTATTTACTGTGAACAGGCTTTCAGAGACTGTCTAATGTGACAGTTGGTTGGATTAAGTGCCCATTATTCATTACTTAGTCACCGAAATGTCTGACAGTGCATCACTTTCTTAACAATTGTACAGCTGGTTAGGAAAAAAAAAAATCAATAGAACACCTACTCAGCAGAATTTATTGATTTTTGTCAAAATTAAAATGTTATGTGGAGATGGTTCTGGTTCAGTGGAAGCCACAAACACGCATTTTTTTCTCAGGACCACTGTGCTTGATGAAAGGGGTTGTTGCAGCTCCTCTGCCATAGGCTGCTCCCCAGGTGAGTTCCTGGCCAAGGGCTCCCTAATGCCCATCCTGCAAAATCAATCCTGGTAAATCAAAGGGGTGGATGGGGAATAAGGGGCTTGATTGTTTAAATGAATGAGGCAGTGC